>NW_027021349.1:2175000-2475000 GCF_036884655.1 Musa acuminata AAA Group | reverse complement strand
CATATTAGGAGAAAGGATTTCCCTCAACAGAATAGAGGATTTTCCTCAATAGAATAAAGAGATTTCCTCATATAGTTGGGGAAATCTTATCTTCTATCATACCCCCGCAAGATGGTACTCCTGATAAGAATACCAATCTTGGATCGATGCAAAGAATGGTTTACAAGAGAGAGACTTCGTGAGTAGGGCAAGAGCAGATCGTTGCTATAGTTGTGATTGTTGTTGCTGTGAGGGCACAGGCGTTTCCTTCGTTCTCCTTAAGTTCGCCCTTCGTTCTCCTTAAGTCCACCGACTGTTGGCAGATCAGCAAAGGCAACGAAGGCTATCACGGTGAGGAAGATGAGGATTAGCCGTGGAGCCTCATAGGAATGTGGCTGCAGCGGCGTTGGTCGCTGGCCGAAGACAAGGGCGAAGCTTCGCTTTTCTCAACGACGTTGGTCGTTGGCCAAAGGCAAGAGTAAAACTTCACTTTTCTCACTACTCTGATACCATGATGAAAAGAATAGAAGATAAGAACAATTACTGTAGAAGCTTTATTGAAGAAGTGAAGAAGCTTTATTGAAGAAATGAAAAATGCTTCAATACATTAACATGTTCCCTCTCCTATTTATACAGATTAGGAGAAAGGATTTCCATCAACAGAATGGAGGATTTTCCTTAACAGAATAAAGAGATTTCCTCATATAGTTGGGGAAATCTTATCTTCTATCAGCTAGGCCTTGAGTGGTGTAGCGGGGGCTATATTGACATGGAGTCACAATCTAGCAAGTGCATTTACAGGAGGCAGAACAATGCATAGTTTGTTTAGCAAGGTGGAGTAGTCCGAGGGGATGGTGGTCTCTGAAACTTTCAAAGTGAAGGAAGCGAAGAGAGAAGTTGCTCCAATGAGACAGATATTCAAGAGGGGTAAGTCTCGGCTCTCTAGAGAGAGAACCATGTGCAACAAACCACACATGTTGAGGAGGAGTACCTCAAAAACAACTTCACAATGTTCAATAGACCGAGCGAGTGAGTACCTCAAAAACAACTTCACAAAGCTCAACGGACCGAGCGAGCGACGAGGAGTCGTCGCATGATCTCGCTTGAGATAATGCATTGGGGGAATGCATTACGAGATCAAGTGGAGAAGCGACCCAAGGCAACACAAATAAAGGCACACTTGGAGTCGATATGGAGGTCGAAATTAATGGAGGGCTGACCCGTGGAATGGTGGGCATGAGAGCCACCATTAACTCAATGCAAAACGAGAAGCGGAGCAACTTGGGTGTGACTTGGCGAAGTACCCAAGTCGCATAAAGGGAACTAGCATAGAAGATAGAATATGGAGAAGAGACATAGAGCTTTCTTTAGACAGAGGTCAAGGACAAACTCTTGCAGAGGCAAGAGTGGGATCATGTCATTCCATGGGTTTCTCATTCTGATGGAGCAGGCTCATCTTGCATGGTGCCCAAGATGAAGGGAGCTTTGAGGCACATGCACCTTACCTTAGAGAAGCATTTGATAGAGGAACTAAGGTGACTCAACTTGCGGAGGTGAAGTTGTTTAGAAGGCCTTGGCACGATGCAAGAGGACGCGGAGGCGGGTACTCTTAAAGAATATGCTATAGTGCTACCATTCAAGTTGTCATGAAGGATGTGATGTGCAACGAAGATTGTGCTGGTAGGGGCAGAGGCCTAGGATCCAGATGATGGTACACCAATTTCAGTGAAGTCAGTGGACTTCGAAAGCTACTAAGCGACGGACTGTCCTAGAGCGGTGATTTGTCTAGGTGTGACCCGAGAGTGGGTGGACGAAGGTCGATTGCCAAAGGAGCAAACATAATCAAAGGTGGAAAAGACCTTGCGATGTGTTGGCAAAGGTCACATATGGAGTGATCATAATTTGAGTTCATCCCATAAGGATCAGAATGTAATAGAGATGTCACCAAGAGGCGACATGGTGTAGTGGATCATATTGGAATAGTTCGTGGCAATGCGATACATACGAATCGAGTCCCGTGAGGGACTATATCATGCGGAGGTATAATCGAGAGCTACTGGGAGCTCCACTTCAGTGAACAACACAATGGCAAGAAGGGCTATGGATTCAAGAAGTGAAGGTCATGGTACCACTGAGGCAAGTCTTCCGTGTGTGCATCGATTTTTACATCGGATGAAAACCTTGGTCATCAGCATATGGGGGTTATATACTACCGAGAAAAAATTTTGAATGCAAGTACTAGTGAGTCCCAAGAGAGGGACTTGATCATGCAAAGGTATGATTAGAGCGGTTGGAGAGTTGGACTGCTCTAGAGCTCGTATTCACTTAAGAGAGCCCGGTGAGTCAGACGACAAGGCCGAGTAAGCAAACGTTACTACCAAGGAAACTAAGGAGAACAAAATATGTGCGAACCTTACAACATGATGGCAAAGGCCATACATGGTAGTTGTAGTCTGTCTTTCCATCGACTAAGAGGAACTGCTTGGAGAATACAAAGGTGTTGAAGTAGGGGGTCGAAAGGGGCGAGGAAGCGATGATAAGTCCAGAGGGACTTAGCTATCCAAAACCAAGCAACGGTTAGAATGGAGGTGGACTCGGAGGTGTGCCATAGTGCCACGGAGGTAGATCTACTGATTGTGAAGAAAGAGACGCAGGTGTGAGGCGACGGATAGTAGGGCCATCGGCATAACAACTCTATGGTACCGCAGAGGCGGAACTTGCGTGGAGTCATCAATCCCTTTCTCTCATGAGAGGAGATCGATTGGTCATGAAAGGGGTCAAGGAGGTTGAGAATACAGAGGCAAACTCAAAGTATTGAGACAAGGCTAAAGGGTAGAGGCCATGGAACTTCCTAAGACCGATATCAACGAGCTTCTCATCAAGATAGCCAAAAGTGAAGGACTTCAGGTCGATGCAAGAGTGCATGACCAAGGAACAAAGTAGGCAGCAAGTAGTGATGTACCTTTGCTACTCAGTAGAGTATGCAACAAGGTTGATGGAGAAGATGATACAATCCCAAAGGTGACCAAAACTATTAGAGACTTACTCCAAGTTGGGGTGAAAACTTCCTGCATTCCAGAAGTTAGATGGCATTGAGAAGGTGAATCATAGTAACTAACTCGATGCAAGGAGTGCAAACACTTCAAGTGCTTTAGAAGTGTGAGCAAAGAGCAGGCGAAGGCCAGTAACCAGCTCGATGCATAAAGTACAACCCTCGAAGAGGCAAGCGAAGTTAAGTAACATTTGCCTTCTCAACTCTTAAGAGAATGGGTGAAACCAAGTACCCCAATTCTCTTATCTGTTTAGCAGAGGAGCTTTGCACATGTTCAAAGACCCTTCGAAGAAACCAAATGGAAAACAATAGTTGTTAAATCCTCACCAATGGTTATCAGTGCTATTGAGAGTAGATTGTCCGCTTCATTTCCCAACGAAATGTTAATCGAAAGTGGAAGTGATACGAACCTACTTAGAAGTGACAACTAAGTGAAAGAAGAGTTAATGGGTAAATTTTATGGTGGAAAGACCCAAAAACTTCACAAGTTTACGAGGTGATGCTCATTAAAGCTCCAATAAGCATCCACCTAGTTCAAGTGACATGAGGCAATTGAGAGACTAGCACATATTAAGGATGGTCTTTTCCTTCAACTGAAAGATCCGTAGGAACCAATAGGGATCAACACAACTTAGCCAACCCCACACTAGAGTTAGAGTCACTAGCGAGTTGAAGCAGCATGGCGGATCAAAAATTCGACTACTTAACAACATTGGCGGAGAGCAACTGGGAGCTAAGAGGCATATTGCAGCTGGAGTAGAAGATTAAAGACTCGGCAAAGGGAAGGAAGTGTTAGCATCAGCAAAGGCTTCGATGAGGACGTCGAAGGAATAAGTGAGGAAGAATGTCACGGTCAAAACTGTAAATAGGGTGTTTAATGTAATGCTCATGTATGTCCATGTCTTTTAGTTTATTCATACTTTACACAACATGTAGAGGGACGGTCAAAGGCTTAACAACCCTAATTTAGTTAGATTTGGAGGTCATTTTAGTCTTATAAATAAAGGTTGTCATATGAACACTTGTGGGAGATTTCGGTCTGTAGTAGACTATTTTTGATCCTTTGTTGTGTAACTATTCAGAGCTTGTGAAGTTTCTTGTAATTTGCATTGGTTATGAAGTGTTTCCTGAAATGATTACTTGTGGATCCCAAGTGAGACATTTTCTCTAACATGTTTTCTCTTTTATAGGTTCTAAGGGACAATATGAGATTTTGAAGATGTTGACCTTTGTGGACGAACAAACAAGGGTGTCACATGACTTAGGTAAAACCAACTAAGTCCATGACAAGATGATACAAGGGAATCCAATCCATTAGACTCGTCTGTCCTCAATTACCATATATTTATAGTCTCTCATCCATCTAATACACCAGAAACCATATACCGGGCATAGTACTCTCAGGCCCATATAGTTTCTACTCGAGTTTTGCTTTAATCAGATTCTCCCGGAGAACTCTTTCTCTCTCAATCCGAATGACTCTAGTTAGGGATTTGTTTGAACAAGAACACATGGGATATTCCTCTCATGACACCGAGTGCGTATGATCCTCTATTGATACTCAATAGCCCTCGTAAGATTGGCTACCACTCCCAATGACTAGCTGTGCTGGATCTGAAACTTCCAGACCTATAACTCTGGTATCAAAAAATGTTGTACTCATATAGGACATCATTGGTGTCTCAAGTCTAAGGACCAAATACACTACTAGGACTATGGAATCATTGTCTAACAACAAAGCATCATCTGCCATCTAATATTCCGTGAGCGGATCAATTAGTGAACTCATTCTCCAATGAGCACCTGCACTATATCCCTAGTGTCCACACACGAGTAGCTATGAGACGAGCTGCCTCCATCATATGGACGGATATATAGTACATCAGTCTGTCCAGTTATCTCGATGTCCCTCTCGAGTAACCTATGACTACGATTATTTAGGGTCTGTGTTTTAAGGTGAATCGGTCTCATTATCATGATCTCATCATGATCCGATTCCCATTGTATAGATCCATAGACATTATAATATATATATTCATGCAACTAGCAATATAAAGTAATAAAATATAAAATATAATAATAAGCAAAAAGATCGTGTGTCATATCACACGTGCCATCACTCATATGATTGGCTTGTAGGGCACCTTTGACTAGCAGATGTAAGTTATAGATGCCCTACAAGCCAAACACGTGAGTGATGACACGTGTGATATGACATGCACTTTTTTTTCTTATCATTATTATGGCAATTTCTCACTTTATATTATTTGTTGTATAAATATATTGTAAGTGCTCTACTATTTGATACTAGACTTATAGGTTTAAAATTTTTAGATCTAGCACAACCGGTTATCGGAAGTGGCAGCCAACCTTACGAGGGCTATTAAGTGTCGATAGAGGATCATCCACTCTTGGTATAATGAGAGGAATATCTCGTGTGTTCTTTCTTAGACAAATCCTTAGCCAAGGTCATTTAGATTGAGAGAAAAATAGTTCTCCGGGAGAATCCGATTAGAGCGAGACTCAAACAGAAATCATATGGGCCTGATATCACCATGCTCGGTATACGATCTTTGGGATATTAAATAGATGAGGGACTATAGGAATACGGTAACTGAAGACAGATAGGCCCAAAGGATTGGATACAAATGTATCGTTTGGGGACTACGACGTAGTATCCTAGTATATTCGTAGTCAATGAGTCGAGTGAATTATTATAAAGATAATAATTCATTGGGCCAAAAGGAGTTTTAATAAGTATAACTCACGACCAGCTTGATATTGGGCCTAGAGGGTCACACACGTATGGTAGGTACTGCGACGTGTAGAGGTTCGAATATGAGATATCTACTAAAGTCCTTATTTTATTGGATATCCATTAAGCCCATGAATTATTGGATCTTATAGATGAGATCCAATAAGAGCTAATAAGAGACCCACTAATCTAAGAGTCTTAGGTAATTGGATGAAGATCCAATACCCAATATGGTAGGATCTATTATGGATAAGTTGATAGGAGGCCTCTATAACTAGGAGAGAACCAATGGGCCATAGGTTGGGCCTTCTTAGCTACCACCTCGTATTCTCCACTCCCCTTCTCCTCCCCAGCCAGCAGGTGTGGAGATTTGGGCAATGATTCAGTGAGCGTCTTCACAACCCTACCGTGTGGATCATTACTGGAGAGGAGGGCGCTTGACCTCCTTCATCCTCTCCCATAGATCTATAGAAATTCAGGGATATACAATCTCCCTAAGTAACACAATTATCTTACGTACAATTTTCAGTTCTGCGAGTTTTTGCATACCAATCTTCGTACAACGATGAAACATTTTTGTGAAAATCTGAAATTCTTTATTTATGTTCTTTCGCTATGCATATGATGTCACCCCTAGATTTCCCTACAATGGTATTAGAGCTAGATTATTCATGCGAAAGATTGGTTTTGAATTACATGTGTTGTGTTTTAGAAAAGCTTTTGATGTCAAAATTATTGACGGCAAAGGCGAGAGAGGGCAGCAATAGTTGTTGGACTTGCAGGTTGGCCAAAGGCTGCTTGTAGGTTGGCCAAAGGTTGCTTGCAGCCTTGGCCGAGAGCTTCCAAGGGAGCTCTTAACCTGGTCACTTGTGTGTAGGGGTCGCAGGCAGCCGGTGGGCACAACGCACGCAGCAGCACTCGCTCGCAAAGGTGCGACACCACTCGCACGGGCACTCTTGCCTGCACTATGCCCGCGGGAAAGGGCGACGACCACCCCCGTAGAGGCGATCGTCGGCGGGTGGCGACGGCCGCAATGCAACAAGCATGGGGAAAAGGGGTTAGGGTTTTTTTGGGTAAAAGGATAATTTAGGCCCTCGAAATTTTAGAAATTTTTAGGTTTGACCTTTCTATCCAAACTACCTAAATACCCCTTATAATTTAGAAATTCCCTACATGTCTCAAATTTCAAAGTTCTCCAATGAGCACCTGCACTATATCGCTGTCTGACAATAATGAATCATCTACCATCTAGCATTCCGTGAGCGGATCAATCAGTGAACTCATTCTCCAATTAGCACATGCACTATATCCCTAGTGTCCATACACGAGCAGCTATGAGATAAGCTGTCTCCATCATATGGGCGAATATATAGTACACCAGTCTGTCCGATTATCTCGATGTTCCTCTCGAGTAACCTATGACTGAGATTATTTAGGGTCTGCGTTTAAAGGTGAATCAGTCTCATTATCATGATCTCATCATGATCTGTTTCCCATTACACAGATCAATGGACATCACAATATATATATTCATGCAACTAGCAATATAAAGTGATAAAATATAAAATATAATAATAAGCAAAAAGATCATATGTCATATCACACGTGTCATCACTCATATAATTGGCTTGCAGGGTACTTATGACTAGCAGATTACAAGTTATAGGTGCCCTACAAGGCAATCCGTGAGTAATGGCACGTGTGACATGACATGCACTCTTTTTGCTTATCATGATTATGGTAATTTCTCACTTTATATTGTTTGTTATATAAATATATTGTGAGTACTCCCCTCTTTGATACCAAACTTATAGGTTTGAAATTTTTAGATCTAGCACAACTGGTCATCGAAAGTGGCGGCCAACCTTACGAGGGCTATTGAGTGTCGATAGAGGATCATCCACTCTCGGTATAATGAGAGGAATATCTAATGTGTTCTTGCTTAGATAAATCCTTAGCCAAAGTTATTCAAATTGAGAGAGAAATAGTTCTCCGGGAGAATCCGATTAGAGCGAGACTCGAGCAAAAATCGTATGGGCCTGATAGCATCATGCTCGGTATACGATCTTTGGGATATTAGATAGATGAGGGACTATAGGAACATGATAACTAAGGATAGATATGTCCAAAGGATTGGATACAAATGTATCATTTAGGGACTACAGCGTAGTGTCCTAGTATGTCCATAGTCGATGAGTCGAGTGAATTATTATGAAGATAATAATTCATTGAGCCAGAAGGAGTTTTGATAGGTATGACTCACGACCAGCTCGATATTGGGCCTAGAGGGTCACAAACATATAGTATGTACTACGATGAGTAGAGGTTCGAATATGAGATATCTACTGGAGCCCCTATCTTATTGGATATCCATTAAGCTCATGAATTATTGGATCTTATAGATGAGATATAATAAGAGCTAATAAGAGATTATTGAGTAGAGACCCACTAATTTAAGAGCTTGGGTAATTAGATAGAGATCCAATACCCAATATGGTAGGATCCATAAGGTTAAGTTGATAGGAGGCCTCTATAAATAGGAGAGAACCAAAGGGTCATAGGTTGGGTCTTCTTGGTTGCCACCTCCTATTCTCCTCTCCCCTTTTACTCCTCAGCCAGCAGGTGTGGAGATTTAGGTAACGATTTAAGGAGCATCTTCATAACCCATACCGTGTGGATCATTGCTAGAGATGAGGGCTCTTGACCTCCTTCATCCTATCCCACAGATCTATAGGAATTCAAAGATATACGATCTCCCTATGTAACATAATTATCTTACATACAATTTTCAGTTTCGTGGGTTTTTGCATACCAATCTTCGCACAATGATAAAATATTTTTATGAAAATCTGAATTTTTTTATTTTTGTTCTTTCTCTACGCATGTGATGTCACCCCTAGATTTCCCTATAGTGGTATCAAAGCTAGATTGTTCGTGTGAAAATTTGGTTTTGAATTGCGTGTGTTGTGTTTTAGAAAACCTTTTAATGCCAAAATCATTGACGCCAACCGCGAGAGAGGGCGGCAATAGTTGCTGGACTTGTAGGTTGGTCAAAGGCTGCTTACAAGTTGGCCAAAGGTTGCTTGCAGCCTTGGTTGAGAGCTCCCAAGGGAGCTCTCGACCTGGCCACTTACGTGCAAGGGTTAGGGTTTTCTGGGCAAAAGGATAATTTTGCCCCTCAAAATTTTAGAAATTTCAAGGTTTGAGCTTTCTATCCAAATTACCTAAATACCCCTCCCAATTCAAAAAATTCTCTACTTGTCTCGAATTTAAAAAAATAGTTAATCAAAAAGTTTAATTAACTATTATTATTTATCTAGTGGTCCTATATAATGATATGTATATGTGATGTATAATGTGGATAGATGATCATGAACCGTGTGATGTGATATATGTGTGTGATGTGATCATTATTATTATTATTATTGAAACCTATGAGTCTCTATTTTTCTCATTTATTATTAGGTCTGCATGCCTGTGATTCTGTTGTGATTACACGAGAAAGCACAACGGGAGCGTAGAGGAAAAAGTGGAACCCACGAGGCCGAGACAGACGATCACGATGCATGAAGATACGTTGAGATGCCAACGGAACTGACAACGATGAGATGGACAATCGCAAGGCATAGAGATACGCTGCTACACAAATAGATCTTGATGTAAGTGATTAAGCTCACTAGCTCGGGCTTGATCACATTAGGATATGATTCATGATCATTTGATGTGATTGCTCATGTGATGCACGATTACTAATACACCTACCAGATGATCATGAACCACATCCTAATGTGATCATAATCCTCTCTCAAGGTAAAATCTTGTGTTAGCCATTTTTCTTTTTCTTATTTTTGAAATAAATAATTATGTCATGAAACAAATAAATCATACTTGTCCATCATGATAAACATAAGAGAAGAGAAAGTGATTGTGAGTGACTTATGGATAACTTAAATACATAATTATGTTATCGTAAAGTTTTTAATGAGTGTGAATAACTTAATGATGTATGGCATTATCATCCATTCAACTGTCTATTAATGCATAACATGAAACTTGTTGAAAAATAAGTGAGGACATAAGCAACAAATTTTCTAGAACTAATTTGGTTCAAAAACTAATGCAAAAAAATGTGAGCTCCATTTGTTTTCTTAAAGGAAGGATTCACAAAAATGCGAGCTCCGATATCTTTTATGTCTTTTCATACCTTTTGAAAAGAATTTTACGCTCTTCAACCTCATTATCAATTTATAATCAATAGTTGCCCCCAAAATCATCCAACATTCTTTGTCCACTATTACGAGTCCTTCGTTTTAGAATCTTTTATTAGATTAAAATTTTAGTAACTAAGCATGTTACGAAAAAAACTAATGATACTATTCTTTATTTTGAAGACACCAAAATAGTAATTACAAGAAAAATTTCTTCAAAATAAGAAATAAATATTTTTGAAAAAAAATTTATACTCTGCAACATCATTGCCCGCTTATAATCGGTAGTCGCTCCACAATCATCCAACAATCTTCTCTGTCTATTCATTTAAATCTTTCCTCTTAAAATCTTTCGTTAAATTAAAATTTTATCAACTAAACATATTACTAAAAAAATAATGATACTGTTCCTTATTTTTAAGACACTAAAATGATAATACAACATTACATTATAAAAAAAACAAAAAACACTTCATCTGACGTTAATAGTTAACTGAAACTAAAGCTAAACACGAGAGCCATGTTGGGTCTATTTGAAGGCACAAGCAAAGTCAAAACACATAATCTAATTCCACTTAATGTGTGAGACTGGATATGTTATTTCCAGAACAAATATGTTATTTCCTTGGAAGTATGTTCCGTCCAAGCGGCTCCTACATAATTCTTTGAGATGTCTCCCCCTTAAAAGTAAGGTGTGTCCTTATTAAATTAGATCACAATCATCTAAATATGACAGCACAGTTAACAATATGCCTTCACACCAATTAACATGACCGAGGCCAAGTGGACACTGATCGATCGGTTGGCAGAATTAGCTAAATATGGTAGAAACAGAACACAAAAAGCTTGATAATTTGGTTACCTTTCCAAAGTAATTGACTTCCCCCCACTCCTATTTCTGAGACATCAGCATAAAAGAATCAGTACCTTTTGTTGCAGAAAAACCAAATAGAAGAATCACCAAATCAACATGGAAGTTATACTCCAAGAAACTCTTGGAGAATTTAAATTGTCACAAATGTAAAATGATTAATTTGCAGTCAGCACTAGCAATCCAAGTTATCGGCAACAACATGGTGCTTTCCCTGCACAGCAACAACATAGGAATCATATTCAGCAATAAATTTCTCCTTGCGGAGCAGGAAAAGGAATTTCTTTCTGAACTTCTCTTCGTTTGGTATCATGACAGATGGCAGGTTATGTTCTCTATCCAGCAATTTATTCTGATTAAGAAACTTCAGAACTTCATATCGAGGTCTCAACCTCTTCTCCAAGCTATACTTCAGAAGCATCGGATAGCGACTGATACATGTCAGCTCACAACCAGCTTCCTTCGTCAGGAATGTCATCTTGTCACATATGTTCTTCTTCGAGAATGACCAAATGTTTGGGCACTTCCTGAATAAAGCATTGATGTCAGGCTGGGACCACCCAAAGCTCATCAGAGTTACCGACATAGCATCAAACTTGGACCTGCTCACATTAACGACCACATGAAGTGCATAAGTGTATACTCCAGAATCACGTGGGACACCCAATTCCTCAATATATTTGATAACTTCCTTTAATTTGTCTATTCTACCAAAATAGCCCGGCATTGTCACCACCATATGCGCGATGCGCTCGTCACTGATGCCATGTTCCCTCAAGAGAGATATACTGGGTTCTATATTCCGAGCCAAGCTAGAAGTAAGAATAAACAAGTTCCTCTTGCAGGCTTTCAGAAACCTCTCATTAGAACCAAGAAGTGACCTCCAGAAGTTGATCGTTGGTTGGATATCACGGAAATAGAGCAGAGTCGGACATGAAAAAACCAGCTGAATTATTTCAGTGTCAGAAAATCCCATGTCCTGCAAAGATCTCATCCTGGGCTTCAGGACAGTCTCTACGTTAGCAAATATCAACTTGGGTTGCCTCCGGGTAAGCTTCATGACTTGTGCATCACTCCAACCGCTCTGCTTAAAGAACTCAATGGAAGGACTTGAACTTGGAAGTTTTTTTTCACAGATGCGATCCTTGGCCATTTTCGCAGCCTCTTTTGAGGAAAGTTCACATGACTGAAGGGGGTCGACCAACATAAATTTGGATCTATGATTTGAACTGTGGTCTTCGGCAGTGGAAAAGCTAAACAGACCGCAGAGTTGATACGAGGAAAGATGGATGGTGGACTTGTTACATGAGAGAAGGCAAAATAGCCTCTTCTGCACCAAAAACATTGTCTTTTGAGGCAGTATCACGTACTGTTTGCAGAAAAATACAAGAAAAGTAAGTCTTATTTCTGCCCTGTCCAATCCAAATTCCTCCTCTGCCTCAAATCAAGGATGGTGAAAACTTTCAACTAATCATCTGTCTCAGACAACATTCCTCTACCACTCATGTTAATCCACATGCATTCAATTCCAATCAGCCATTTCTTTCATAGATAAGTCTCTAACTGGTGTTTGCGAGTTGATAAAGAGTACCTATGATTAGTTACTCATTCTCATGCTCACATCCAAGCAATTCTCCACCACTGAAATAATGGCTTCAAATAACACCTGCACACTGACACTAAATTCCATTTATTTTTTTATTGTAGTTGGTGGGTTTAGACACTACCAAGCGTCCTATATCCCAGTAGCAATTGAAAAACCATATCAAATGTATTTTCATCAAATATTCTGCATAAGAGTATACTCATGTTTATACTAATAGGTTGAACATCAATGACTTGCAAAGGGTACCACAGAATTCAGAATAACTGGAAGATGAATAATGTTTTCTCTAACATCAGATTCACTAATGTCCTACAACTAAAACCTGGAACATTTCAAATCAGCACTTCCAGAGTAACTGATCCATTTAATCAAGAATGCCCAAGAGATGACCTAGATTGACTAATGTCCTACAACTAAAACCTGAAACATTTCAAATCAGCACTTCCAGAGTAATTGATCCATTTCATCAAGAATGCCAAGAGATGATCTAGTTATAAGTCTAGCAAAACCGGTAAGTAGAAAAGACACTGTTTAATTAATCAATAACAGTAATTTGTGAGGTTCAACATGCTAAAAAAGGCATTGCTGATGAAGATGTGCAATTTGACAAAAGAAAACAACATAGCTGGAAGACCAGAGAAAGGCAATAAATTTTCTGAAAAATGAATAAAGAGATAACAAAACTGCCTCAATCAAGAAATGCTACAGTTTATTTGGCTCTATGCTGATAAAGGAACTTAATTTATGAGAAAGATGCTCATGTAAACAACTTCAACTACAGTAAAAAACATTATATGTAGCCTCAGCTACATATCATTAATGAAGAAAAAAAGCCTAGATCAGTGAGTTGCCAATAAAACCAGCAAGTGCAAACAACCACAATAATAACAAAAGCCATGATGTCCAAACTATTCACGATCAGCCATATGGATCTTTTGCATCATTGAACTCTGTGTAAGAAAATATCTGTAGTTAAATTAAGAGCATTCAAATCTCTTTCTATTGTTACCAGTAAAGTCCACTTCAAATCACCAACTAAAGCAGCAAATACAAGATTTGACAATTCAAATGTAAGCAGGCCTCTGTGTTTTGAGGCACGAACAAGCCTCAAGTAGTGAAGATAGTTTGCTTTCAGCACGACAGCAGAGAACACGCTATGTTGGCATAAAGGTGTAAGGTTATACCTAACCAAATACATTGAGATTTTGGGTCTATTTTGGGGTTTGGAGATCACATCAAATTCTAGTTGTTTACTCAACTTGTACCTTAGTGTGAGTCAGGTCCTTTGGATCATTTCGGGTTTTGTGTTGAAATTTTCCGGTGTGGACTGTAAAGACAATGTAGTAGACATTATAAGAAAACTAAGAGGTTTGATGAACCAAACACTTCATCAAAATAAGCAGTTGCTGTTGAGAGAGCTTCTTTTGGGAAACCTGGTCAGATTAGCACTACTTAGATATATTTTGAATTATAATGCTTCACATGAGGAATAGTCAGACTAGTGCATGATTCTATTAACAAATAATTATAGTTTTCTCTGGCCAGTGACCCAATTATTGCCTCTGCTATCTCTTGTTCTATCTTTTCCATGCGTTTTATTTTATTAAGACTTCCCCAGTTCTCTTTGCTCTATCTAAAAGCAGCACTTTTGCTGTCTAGCTTAACAACAGTATTTAACTTGCATTTTGCAACTTCTTATTTCTTTAAAGTAAATGCGCATATATGATATGCATGCATTTTTGCATCATTGAACATTTGAGATTGATAAAATTTACATTATTAGGTCAGTTCTAAACCAACTCATATCCGAGAGCTGGAAATTAATTGTCACTTGCCACTAAATACACTCATTGGAAATGTCGTAATATAACAAAATTTAGAATACTGAGTGTTGGTGTGAACAACTTTTGAGCCATGGCCTCGGGGCCGTCGCAGCTCGGTTCAGGTCCGAATGACGGGGATCGACTTACATAGGAGCTCGTGGGGGCGTCCTGCGGGGAAGGGTTCCACTCTGCGACGTTGGGAAGAAACAGCTCCGTCTTCGTACCTGCACACAGGTCGGGTCGGAAGCTCGGCCCGACCCCTCCGACGATCAAGTCAATGATGTGGGGTGGTGCGGTGTTTTCCTCTGTGTCTCCCCTCTCCTTTAGAACGCGAGGGTATTTATAGGAAAGTTTAGTGTTACCTGATGTGCCTGCCCGTAGGGAGCAGGATCGTACCTCTGATGGCGTCTGACATCGTTGTTGGCGTGGCATGAGGGATCGAGCCTGAGAGGTCATTAATGGGCCTTGGCCTGTGTTCTGGTTTGTTTGACGAGGTCCAACCGGGTTGATCGAGGCGTGAGCTTCGTCTGGGTCAGCTGACGTCAGCCCGAGTCATGTCGTCATTTATTACCCTCATCATATTCCCCCCCCCCCCTCGAAGGAAGTCATGCGTCGGCTGTTGCTGGGGGGTCCGAGGCGTGGCTTCGGTTTCGAGAGACTGTCCTAGCCGGGCGTTTGCCGGTTCGTCGTGGCGTTTAGCAGCTAAGAAGAGCTGGGTGTGCAGCGGTGACCCTGGGTAGTGTACGGCCGAGGAGCAAAGCTCAGGTGTGTTCTCGGGCGACATGCAACCGAGGAGCACGACGCGGGCGGGCTGGCCGCTCAAGTGTGTTCTCGGGGGGCATGAAGCCGAGGAGCACAACGCAGGCAGGCTGGCCGCTCAGGTGTTTTCTCGGGGGGCATGAAGCCGAGGAGCACGACGCAAGCGGGCTAGCCGCGCAGGTGTGTTCTCGGGCGACATGCAGCCGAGGAGCACAACGCGAGTGGGCTGGCCACTCCGGTGTGTTCTCGGCGGGCATGAAGCCGAGGAGCACGACGCAGGTGGGCTAGCCGCGCAGGTGTGTTCTCGGGCGACATGCAGCCGAGGAGCATGACGCGGGCGGGCTGGCCACTCAGGTGTGTTCTCGGGGGGCATGAAGCCGAGGAGCACGACGCAGGCGAGCTGGCCGCGCAGGTGTGTTCTCGGGCGACATGGAGCCAAGGAGCTACTTGCGTCGTAGTCCCTCCACGCGAATTTAGCAACGACGAGGACCGAGAACATCTGTGCCCTGTTGTGTCATTGGAGGGGAGCTCTTTGCGTCTGCAACACGCTCTTAGGCGTCGAAATCAAGGCGCCAGGGGTCTGCCGTTTGCTTAGCTTGCCCCTGAGTCGCCGCGTCAGGCCTTCATTATGGCGGGACGTCCTTTGGCCTCGCTGACGTGACATGGCGGATAGGTGCATACGTGAGTGGGCTGTCACCCACTCTCGGGAGGCGAAGGGGCGCTGGTTCTGGCGGGATCCTTCCTTTAAGTAGCGCGCGCCCGACTTCGTTCCCTTCTCTCGCTGCTGAGTCTTCTTCGGGTCTTGCCATCCCCTTTCCAATCATTTTCCTCGCCTCCAGCGTCGCCTCACTTCCCCAAGTAGCCCCTACCTGTTTCCCGTTAAGGTCAGTGAGGATGACCTCCTCTTCTTCCCCTTCTTCTTCTTCCCATGGAGCTAGGGAGAGATGCCCCCCACCGTCCCCCATTCAATCCTCCGATGGGGAAGCGGCGCGGGCCCTTGAGACCTTGATGTGGCCGCACGACCTGGACTCCACCGTGAGCGGGTCATCGCTGAGGGGACTCCGGGAACGTTATAGTATCCCGGAGGACTATATCCTCAGCGCCCCTGAACCGGGACAACGGGCCTACGACCCGGTTCCGAAGGGTTTTGCGTTAACCCTAGACGCCCTGGAGGCGGGTCTGCGCTTTCCCCTTCACCCCCTCATTGTCTCCTGTATCTCTCTCTGGCGGATCTCGCCATCCCAGGTGGCGCCAAACTCTTTGCGCTACCTAGTGGTGTTCCTAGGGGAATGCCACTACGCCAACATCACCCCCACACTCAATCTGTTTATGTCCTGCTACTGTCTTTCCAAAGGGCTGGGGGGTTACTTCCTGTCTGCCCGAGCGGGCTTTCGAGTCGGGGGGGCCCCTTCCAGCAACAAAGGATGGAAGGGGAGGTTTTTCTATGTTAGTTGTGCAAGGGATTGGGGTTTTGGAGTCCGATGGTCCGCGAGGGTGATTGATAACACCGGCCCGAGCCTGAGCGACGAAGAACCCCGGGATCTGGGGAGGCTCGGGGAGGTTCTCCCCAGCTCCCAGGCCATCCGGAATATGACCGAGCGGTGGCTAGCCGAGGCTGGTCTTAGTCCGACGCCTTGGGGTATGTTAATAGCGCCCGGTCCGGGTATTCCGTGGCTCGCCCCTAGTTCTAACTTTTGACCTACTTTTTGAAATGGTGAATCTTCGATCCCTTCTGGGAGGTCGAGCGTCGCCCGCTTCTTCTCCACGCCCATCAACCGACCCGAAGCCCGGCTCGAAAGACGCCCCGTTGGAGGTCGAGGTCGGGCGTCCTCGGAAGAAGGCCAAGCTCTCTGTCTCTACGGGAGCTGAGGCGGGTCCTAATCGAGGCGCGACGGGACCCAGTCGGGAGGCGACAGGGAAGGACTCGCGCCCTCCCTCCGTGCGCGATCTGTGCCGACTACCTACGGGCGACGACGAGCCGTTTCTATCGCGGTTGGTGGGCGAGATCCTGACGGGGGAGGCAAGTGACCCCCTGGTCGCTCGTTGGGGGGGCATGTCCCGGGGGGACAAGGTGTGGGCTGGAGGGGATTCCTCCGCGGCCTTCCTCCGGGGTACGCTTCATCCCGACATGGCTCGGGACATATATACCCTGCCCTCGGAGGCTTTGCATGGCAAGTCGGCCAAGTCCCTGACATTGGTAAGTATTGCGCCTGCTATTTCTAGCTATACATCCGACGGTGTTTCTCCTAACCTGTCCTCCTCGTTGCAAGGCCTTCACTACGCGACGGCCCTGATGGATCGGGTGCATGACGCTGGCCGGATCATCGGGGGCCTAATCGGCCGCAATGCCGAACAGCGTTGCCAGGTGGAGGAGGTCTGTGCCGGGGCGGGCCCGGAAGTCGTGGCGCCCGTTGAGAAGCGAGCGGCGGATTCGGAGGCGGAGGTTGCTCACCTCAAGTCGGAGCTCCAGGCCTCCGAAACTTCGAATAAGGAGCTCCAGAAACTTGTAAGGGTAGAGCGGACCGAGCTCCGTCTGTTGAAGACGGAGGCGAGCACCCTCAGCAAGAAGTTGGAGGAGGCGAAGGCGGAGGCGACAGCGGCTTCTGAAGCGCTTGCCGAGGAGGCTCGCCTCCGACCCGACAAGGACAAAGAGCTGATCGTGAAGCTGGCAGGCATCGCATATTTGCACATATGCTCTCGCGTCTCGACACATAGTGGGCCAGTAGTACCCTTGACGAAGCGTCTTGAATGCCAGGGTGCGCCCACCTATGTGCTCACCGCAAATCCCGTCGTGGACCTCGGCAAGAACTGACTGAGCCTCTTCGAGCTCCAGGCAGCGCAGGAGGGGGCGTGAATACGATCTCCTGTATAACCGTCCGCCGATTTCTCGATACCAGGCTTGGGTTCGGCGTAGGCGTCGAGCCGCGGCTTCGTCATCAGGAAGCGTCCCGTGATGTTTGAAGTCTAACATCTCCTGCACCCATGTCGTTGGGGAGCCAGCAGCGGCCACCGCTACGACCGCGATGGCTCGGGTGGGGAGTTCCTCCACGTCGAGCTCACTCTCGGGACCCGACCTCGAGGCCAGCTTGGCCAGCGTGTCCGCCCGTTCGTTTTGGCGCCTCGGCACCCTGGACAATATGAAGCGGGAGAAATGGGCGGCAAGAGCTTTTACCTCCACCAGATACCTCGACATGGTTGGGTCCCGTGCCGCATACCCTCCGGTGAGCTGTTCGGCAACCAGCTGCGAGTCGGTGAGGACGTGTATGTCACCCACCTGCATTTCCACGGCTAGTCTGAGCCCCACCAGCAGCGCTTCGTACTTCGCTTCGTTGTTGGTGGCCTTAAATCCGAAGCGGAGCGAGCGCTCGAACGAGCGCCCATCGGGGGCTTCTAACACCAGCCCGATCCCCGCGCCTTTTCGACCGGATGATCCGTCCACGCGGAGGAGCCATTCCGTCTTCACGCGTCCTGGCTCCTCGCCCTCGGGCTGGGTTAGTTTTGAGATGAAGTCGGCCACCGCCTGCGCCTTGATGGCGGTCCTCGGGACGTACCAAATATCGAACTCACCGAGCTCCACTGACCACTTGAGGCGACCTGCTAGGTCAAATTTAGACAAAACCTGACGGAGCGGCTGGTCGGTGATTACCTCGATCGGATGAGCTTGGAAGTAGGGGCGCAGCTTCCGGGCGATCAGTACGAGCGCCAACGCCAGCTTCTCGATCGGGGGGTATTGTTCCTCGGGCCCACTAAGGACATGGCCGGTATAGTAAACCGGTCGCTGTTCTCCAGAGGCCTCCTTGACCAGGACAGAACTTACTGCATGTTGAGAGGCGGCCAGGTAGACACCCAGCTTTTCCTGAGGGGACACCGAAGTGAGGCGAGGGAGGGAGGCCAGATGCTCCTTTACAAGGGCGAGAGCCTTCTCGCATTCCACCGTCCACGCGAAGTCCTTGGGATCCTTCAGAGCCCGGAAGAAGGGGAGGCATCGGTCGCCTAATCGAGAAAGGAACCTTAACATGGCGGCGAGCCTTCCGTTCAGGCGCTGCACTTCCTTGATTGTCCGAGGGGCCTACATGTCGATAATCGCTGGTATCTTTTCGGGGTTCACATCGATTCCCCTTTCATGTATGATGAACCCGAGGAACTTGCCCGAGTTAACACCGAAGGCGCACTTGGCGGGGTTGAGTCGCATGTTGTACCTTCGCAACGTGTTGAAAGTCTCGGCCAAGTCGGACAAGTGAGTCGTCGCCGCGCGACTTTTTACAATCATATCGTCGACGTAGACCTTCATGTTTCTCCCTATCTAGTAAGCAAACATTTTGTTCACAGTCCTTTGATACGTAGCCCCAACGTTCTTCAGCCCGAATGGCATAACCTTGTAGAAGTATACCCCTCGGTCGGTGAGGAAGGCGATTGTGCTGCTGGTCTTCGGGCGCCATCCTGATCTGGTTGTAGCCGGAGAAGGCGTCCATGAATGAAAGGCGGGCGTGACCGACTGTTGCGTCGACTAGCTGGTCGATTCGCGGGAGGGGGTAGCAATCCTTCAGACACGCACGATTAAGATCGGTGTAGTCAACACACATTCTCCAGCTTCCATTAGGTTTCTTCACGAGGACTACATTGGACAACCAGCGTGGGAATTTGGCTTCTTCAATGAAGTCTGCCGCCAGAAGTCGTTCCACCTCTTCTCGGACGACCTGCCAGCATTCGGGGGCGAGGCGCAGGGGCTTCTGCTTTACTGGCCGCATGTCGGGGGAGACGCACAAGCGATGCTGAGATACCTCAGGGTCGACGACTGGCATGTCAGTGGGTGACCAGGCGAAGATATCGGCATTCTCTTGGAGGAGATTGATAAGCTAGTCTCGTTCCTGCTCGGGAAGCTCTGACCCGAGCTTGATCGTCCGATCGGGACGTCCCTCAAATATTGGCACATCCACCGTAGGCTCCATCGGCTCGGGGTGCTGAGCCGGCTTTTTCGCTTCTCGGGGGTCTTTGAGGGGCAGTTCGGCCGTCCTTCTTTTGTGCAGGGAGACCGCGGTCAAGTAACACTGCCTTGACTCGCGGGGGCTCCCCCGGGCCACTCCAACCCCTGCTCGGGTCGAGAACTTCAAGGTTCGGTGGTAGGTGGAGATAACCGTCCTGAATTTGTTAAGGGTGGGGCGCCCCAGAATCGCGTTGTAAGCGATGGGGAGGTTGACCACCAAGAAAGTTGCCATCACCGTCTTCGTCCTCGGCACTTCCCCGAGGGTTAAGGGTAAGGTGATCGCGCCCAGCGGTGAAATTGATTCACCGGTGAACCCGGTGAGCGCTGAGTTCATAGGCTTTCGGGCGTCGTAGGAGAGCCCGAGTTTCTGGAAGGCGTCTAGATAAAGGACGTCGGCCGAACTTCCAGTGTCGACCATGATCCTCCTTACTTGGGCGTTGGCGATTCTGGCGGCCACCACCAACGCGTCATCGTGCTCGGGCCGCATGTCCCTCTCGGGGGGAAACGTGACCTCGGGTTCGGACCCGCGCCCAGGGTCTTCGGTTGCGGCAACGCGGGCGTATGCTTTCCGCCCGGACATGCTACTTCCCCCAGATGCCGGGCCGCCCGTGATCACGTCAATCTGACTTTCGACGGGGCCCTCGGGCCGGGGGGAAAACTCTTTACCCTGTCGTAGATAGCGATCGAGGTGACCTCTCCGAATCATCTCCTCGATCTGTCGCTTCAGCTCACGGCACTCTTCCGTGTCATGCTCGTTTTGCCAGTGAAAGCGGCAATACCGCGTCTTGTCCGCGAGCTCCCGTGGGCTCCTCATCGGACTGGGGGTCTGGAGCAGCCCCTTCTCCTTTATCTGGAGGAATATCTGCGTTCGGGACGCTCCCATAACGGGGAGTGGCGACCTCGGCGCGGAGGGGTCGGACCGGTCCGACCTTCGCCTCAGCGGGCCGGGCAACTGCCCTCGCAGTGGCTCCGTCCGAGGCCTTTTATGTTCCTCGTGTCTCCCCGACATCCAGGCTTCCGCCGCGACAGAGTGGTTGGCTCGCTGGAGCATTTCTGAAACTGTGGTGGGGAGTCGCTCCACGAGGGACCAGAAAAACCTGGACGGACGGAGACCCGCCATGAATGCCTGCATCAACAAAGAGGGGTGAGCTTCTGACAAGCCCCTGATTTCTGTGGCGAATCAGCTCACAAAACGAGAGAGGGGTTCGTCCTCCTTTTGGTTCAGTCCAAGGAGGAGGGCGACGGACGGCTTCGGTCGGGCCACAGCCAGGAAGTTGAGTTCGAACTCCTTAGCGAGTTGGTCGAAGGAAGCGATTTCGTCGGTCTTCAAACCGCTGTACCACGTGCGTGCTGGCCCCCTTAGGGTTGTGGGAAACGCCCTGCACATCAAAGCGTCAGCAGTTCCGTATAGTGCCAACTGAGCCCGAAAGGCGGCCACGTGGTCCGCAGGGTCGGTGGTGCCATCGTAGGCGTCCAGGGAGGGGAGTCGAAAGCTCGGGGGCACCGGTTGGTTGCGTATCTCAACTGCGAACGGCGACCCCCGGTGTGCATCATCCCCTGGCTCTCCCTTTGAGGCATGGACCTCCTTCCGCACTTCTTCGAGTCGTTGACTGAGAAGGCGCAGTTGGGCCCGAAAGGAGTCCGCTGAGTCGGGAGATATCGCCTCATGCTCGGGTCGGCCGGTTGGGTTTCCCCCTGCTTGATCTCCAAGGAGAAACACCCAGGTCTGGGGTGAACCAAGGAGTATCGAGGTGGTCACGTGAACCGGTGCAGAGGACTCCACTCGGCGCGTAGGGCGGGCCGTCGACGTGTTCATTGATTGAGAAATGAGCGGGATGACGGTCTGCACCATTCCCGCCAAGGTTCGGACCTGGAGGGCAAGGTCCTTAAAGGCTTCGGATGACACGGGTGACGGCACGCTCGGAGCGGCCTCGGGCGGAAGCAGACCAGGGTCATTGAACAAACGCCAATAGCGTTCCGAGGTCGTGACGAGGTCCTCGACCCATGGCCCGTCACGCGAGGGGCGCCCGGCTTGCGCCCCTGTTAAGAACGATCCCTCGGCGGGGAGTTCGTCGAGGTCTGTCTGAGGATCCCGAGGCATTCGGCCCTCCTTCCAGCGCCAAACTGTTGGTGTGAACAACTTTTGAGCCGTGGCCTCGGGACCGTCGCAACTCGGTTCAGGTCTGAATGGCGGGGATCTTGCTCGGAGTCCCTCGGGGGTTGCCGATGCAGCCGGTTGCAGGGATCGACTTACATAGGAGCTCGTGGGGGCGTCCTGCGGGGAAGGTTTCCACTCTACGGCGTTGGGAAGAAACAGCTCCGACTTCGTACCTGCACACAGGTCGGGTCGGAAGCTCGGCCCGACCCCTCCGACGATCAAGTCAATGATGTGGGGTGGTGCGGTGTTTTCCTCTGTGTCTCACCTCTCCGTTAGAACGCGAGGGTATTTATAAGGAAGTGTAGTGTTACCTGATGTGCCTGCCCGCAGGGAGCAGGATCGTACCTCTGATGGCGTCTGACATCGCTGTTGGCGTGGCGTGAGGGATCGAGCCTGAGCGGTCGTTAATGGGCCTCGGCCTGTGGTCTGGTTCATTTGACCAGGTCCAGCCGGGTTGATCGAGGCGTGAGCTTCGTCTGGGTCAGCTGACATCAGCCCGAGTCATGTCGTCATTTATTCCCCTCAACACTAAGCACCATGTTTGACCACAATATCAAGACTACGATCAAGATAAGCAAATTTAGATAAATATTGGTCAAGATTATTTTTTATGACCTCCAGTACAAGTTACAATGATTGTGGACACTCTTAATAAGTCTAACTTTGCCAATAGAGAAGTAAGAGGTTGCTTTTTACGGATCATACCAGTAAGATCCTACAAGTACTGGGTAAGTCAAGATTCAGTGCAAAGTCCAAAAAAGGTTTGCCAAATTTAGAATTCAAAACTCGTATATTTTGTGAATATGGTTCCTTATATTTAGTCCAAAGTTTAAGGGTAGTCCACTTATGGATATACACTATATACATCCCAGATTTTACACTTATGCCTATTACAGATTTCGATTTGTAATTTTATGATTTATATTTTTTATCTTATGCAAATTAGTCAGGGATTGTTATGTATAAGGATTTACTAAAAATAAATGGGAAAGAAATGTTGGGAACAGTTATGGAAACTACTTGCAGTTTAAAAACTCATTTAATGTGCTGTAATGGTTCAAAAAGTCATAACTCTTTAGGATAACTGAAAGGATGTTTTAGCATCCTTTCAATGTCTAAATAAACTCCGCTATATTGAAAAGTAAAGCAATAAGAAAATTCTAGTGCAAACAAAGTACTGAATTCTATCTTTCTCTTTATTTTCTAGTTGAATTTTTATTCTTCAAGTAATCAAGAAGTGCAATCTTGATTATTTCAGGTAATAGGCATTGTATCCTTAGAGAGAATTTCTGTGAAGCCATCTGCATTGTAGTGGGAAAATTATCTATCTTGAAAATAGTTTCCTAGAAATGCCTTGCCTAATTTTGTTTTGTTCAAGTTTTACTCAGATCTGTATTTCTACTACAACAACTGTACCAATGTTCAAGAACAAAAGAAGATAATTGATGTCATAGGGAATTTGAAATGTCAGATAAAATTATTTTGAATACCAAAATGACTAATGTTTCAACAATGTAAAAATGAAACCTCAGTTTCTGCCAAGGCACATATCTACCATCTCATTGCAATGAAATGAAAATGAGAAAAAATGGAAATTAAAATATAAGCACAGCAAAATATAAAATCACATCTATGGATGAAGAAATCCACAGCCATGCGCAACAAAAAAGAACTAAGAGCTTCGATGTAATGAGCAGAGCATGAAGATACAGTGACAGCTCCTAATAGCTTCCAGTACCAAAGTGCCCTCTCCAAATCCCATTAATGATGGCACCCCTTAGCCTCAAAATTGAATATATACATGCATTCTCTATGGTTCCATCTGATGACTACAGTATGCATATTATTTGATGTTCATAACCATTTGAGAACCGACTTATGCGGCAAGCAACAAGAAATTAATAAAGGATCAAAAGATTAAATAAAATAGCATGTATTCCAATATGTATAGGCACGGCCAGATATTATGCATTAGGGACTCATTACAGATTAACCCATGTAGTTAGCTACCTTTAGCATCTCTGTCCCTACACTTTAAAAGGTTACATTTACATCCTTAAAATTACGAAAATGAAACATTTAGACCCATTTACCATGATGAGGTCAGTTTTACTAACGGAAATACGAAAACAAAGGGAAAAAAATATTATTTTAACGTTCCAGTTTGTGATGACAAACAGCGTTGGTGGTGCTAGACGACAACGCAGCTGGGTGTCACGGGTGATTGTTATGGATGAGGAGAATAGTAACGAGAGGTGAGGGCCGCTCTGCATTTGCATTTGCGTCGATGTAGTGTCGTGCGACGAGATGGCCACTGATGCAAATGTTGAGCGGCACCGCTCAGCATCAACATCAACGCAGTTGCCGAGAGGCACCCTTCGACATTAATATCGACAATCCTTTCATCGCTCGACAACTGCATCGACGTCGATATAGATACAAAGCGGCTATCACCTCTCGTTATCGCTCTCCTTATCCACAACAATCACCCACAGCCCTCAGTGACGTCGTCGTGCACAACCACCGACGTCATCCGCCACCACTAACTGAAATATTTAAATTCCCTTTTAACCTTTTATTTTTGTATTTTCGTTGGTAAAACTGACAACGTTAGAGTAAATAAACTTAGATATTATACTTTTGTAATTATAGGGATGGCAATGTATTTTTTTAAAATGTAAGGATCGAGATGCTAAACCTAGACATTGCACTTACACGCAATAGGGAGTAGGAATTGAGGTTGCCTAGGGCTCTCCAATAGGAGGGGAAGAAACATTCCAAGGGAGATGAGTCACACGAGGGTGGGGATCAAATTTCTTGTCTTAATGGACCCAATTGAGGTTCAATTTCGGTGCAACACCACTTGAGCGTGCGACTAGACCGCCCAATGCCCAGTTGGTGCTCGCCTAAGCATCGCATGAGTGAAAACGCCTGCGTGATGTGCACAGCAAGGCGCTCAGGCCTCGCCTCGTGTGATTAGGCGAGCACCAAGCACCCAATGTTTAGGTTAGATAGAACTAAGATGATCTAACTTGAATCTCATGACATTTAAAAAATAGATAGATATACAACCAATGTAGCTCAAATTCAATAATCTTTCTGGACCTATGATGAATTTGGTTCAAATCAGTGAGAATATGCCAATAAAACCAACAAGTGCAAACGACAACAATAATAACAAAAGCCATGATGCCCAAACTATTTATAATCATCCATACGGATCTTTTGTATCTTTGAACTCTGTGTAAGAAAATATCTGTAGTTAAATTAAGAGCATTAAAATATCTCTCAATTGTTACCAGTAAAATCTACTTCAATCACCAACAAAACCACCAAATACAAGATTTGACAATCCAAATGTAAGCAGGCCTGTGTGTTTTGAGGTATGAGCAAGCCTCAAGTAGCGAAGATAGTTGCTTTCAGCACTTGGCAGAGAACATACTATGCTGACATAAAAGTGTAAGTTTATACCTAACCAAATACATTGAGATTTTGGGTCTATTTTGGGGTTTGGAAATCAAGTCAAATTCTAGTTGTTTACTCAACTTGTACTTTAGGGTGAGTCGAGTCCTTTGTATCATTTGGGGTTTTGTGTTGTTCTGGTGTGCTGGAAAAGGAAACTACAATGCAGTAAACATAATAAGAAAACTAAGAGGTTTGATGAACCAAAAAATTCATCAAAATAAATAGTTGCTGTTGAGATAGTTTCTTTTGGGAAACCTAGTTAGATTAGTATTATCTTAGGTATATTTTTAATTAAAATGCTTCACATGAGGAATAGTCAGACTTGTGCATGATTCTATTGACAAATGATTATGATTTTCTTTGCACAGTGACCGGATTATTGTCTCTGCTATCTCTTTTTCTAACTTTTCCATGCTTTTTTGTCTCTAAGACTTCCCCGATCCTCTTTGCTCTCTCCGAAAGCATCACTTCTCCTGCTGTCTATCTTAACAACAGTATTTAACTTGCATACAGTGACATGATATTTCTTTAAAGTAAATGCTCATGACATGCTGCAGACTGCTTGTTGGGAGGGGTAGCGGGTAACTATCAGGGAGTAGGAAAGGGAAGGGGAAGATGTAAAGAGAGGGTGAAGAGAAGGAGAAGGGATTGTGCGACGGCGAAGGAGGGATTAGAGAGAGATACCGGACGCTGTACCGTTCGCTGGCGGAGAGGAAGCCGCAGCATCCACCGTTCTCCGAGGAAAAAGCCGCAGCGATGAGAGCTCGACGGAGGAAGATGCCGCCGTCTTTCGCCAACGAAAACGCCGCAGTCACAGTAAGAGAAGGGAAGGGAGACAGTTTCACCGCTGCATTTAGGGCATTTGAGGATGCCGTTCTCATCTGGTTCAATCGAAACGAAGATCCAAATTGACTTGACTCGGGCTCGACCCGGCCTGAATCAGGCGGCCGGCTGGGCTGCACCCGGTTGAACACGCTCGCCCGGCCCACTTATCGGGCGCCCGCTGACATCAATGGCTTCAGCTTCGGCTACCTATCACTGATGAAGAAAAATTATTTTTATTTTTATTTTTTTATTGAGAATCTTCACCGGCATAATCTAAATCAGCGAGAATTTACTAATAAAGCCAACAAGTGCAAACAATCGCAATAATAACAAAAGTCAAAAAAAATATCCGAACTATTTACGATGTGTGTAAGAAAACATATGTAGTCAATTCTCCTTCGATTCACAAACTAAACTAGCAAACATAAGATTTGATGATTTAAATATAAGTAGGGCAATGTGTTTTGAGTTATGATCGAGCCTCAAATTATCATTATCGAGAGAGTGGCTTTCATCTCCGTAAAGTTATATTTAAGCCTTAGTCATCGATTTCAAAAATTGTCAATTCAAAATTTGGAATCAAAATCGAATCGGCAAGAATTGGTTTCGGTTTATTCTAGTTTGAACCTATAATTTTTCATTATTTCATTTAAAAATAATTTATAATTTAAAAAAATATATATTTTTAATTTTTGAAGATAATGAATGTACAACTATGTTGAGTATGAGTGTAAATATGTAATGATATAATAAAATATTTGATATAAAATTATGTAAAAATTATAAATATTTAATCTCTTCTGATGTTCGATGTCTCGATCGTTTCTGCAATTGATATATTAAATATGAGATCGTTATCCTCCTAGATGATCTCTAAGTTCTATTTCATCGTCTTTGTCTAATTAACTAATTCGAGGATCATGTTCAATCTACTTTTATCTAGAATTTATTCTCTTATGTTGAAGTTGTTAGCATAAAATCTGTAATCATGCTATCTGTAATGCAGAAAAACTTTATGATAAGATTGAAATCAAATAAATTGGATCTAACAATATTACAATGCGTACCTTTCATGTTGTTCAAAAGAATAAACCTTATTTGATCTACAAGCGCTCCATCTTCGGATTTGAAATATAAATTTACAAGGATCTGCAAAGAGAACTAGATCATTCTCCTCTCTTCTTATCTTTTCACAGGATCACTTAGATTGATGGATTAGGGGATTAGGGGAGAGGAAGATTAAGAGAAAAATCTTAATCTCTCAATTACTGAGATGCTACTCAGATGCACTCTGATACACATTCTCCCACTTGGCCCAATAATTGGTAAGATACAAAAAGACTTAAAATTTAAAAATAAATAAATAAAATTTATTTAAAAATAATTTGACTCAATTAGATTCTGAATTTTTTGAAAAAACTATATACACGCACGTGAATTTTAGAAAATAGGCCAATAAGTCTAATAATAATAATAATAATACATTAAGTTTGACTAACAATATGAGTCATAGCGGTTGTATGACATTAGTATCACACTTCCTTCTATGTACCACAATACTGTTAGCCTTTCCTAATGCAGTCTAAAATGACCACTATAATTTGTCTTGTCCAGACAATCATATCATCACATTCAAACATATTATGTACATACATAATTGTGAATAGGATAGCAGAAACAAATGATTTCAAGTACGTAAGAAAGAATGTCAATTATAGTGTCCACTCAAACATGCATCACCATATCCTTTATGGGTTGCTCACAAACCCAATCATAAGAATATGTTCTTTCAAAATACTTTAGGCTGCAAGTCCTAAGTGAATGGATCAACAATCAATATAATGGAACTCAAGTAATTAATTGACATTAGATGTTTCTGGACTATCTTCTCTAACCATTAAGTACTTTATATCATAATGCATATAGATGCAATAATACTTGTCATTCTTAGAGAAGAAAACTACTGCAATGTCATAAAATATCTTAACAACTTGGTAATTAAATCTGATTATACCAAGTCTTGAGATAAAAATTTTACAGTAAAAAATTTGATTGGTGGCGTCAAAGCATGCCACAAAATCAACTTCTATTATTAATAATAATAAATTACCCCTCTAATTACATAGATATTAACCGTTGGACTTCCTATTATCGAGGTAATTTATATGATCAGCATCTGAAAAATACTATTATTTCAAGCTGATATAATTTCATACATGTGAGCATATAATCCTTTGTCCCTTCCGGATATCTTATTACTTTCTTTATAGTCCTTTAGTGTTTTTACTTCTGGGTAACTCCAATATATACCCAATATTTTAATTATAAAAACTGATATATTTTTCTAACAAAGACTTAAGCATAGACTTCCAACTACGCATATACAAAAAATCTTCTTTATCTGATTCTTTTCAAGTCATTTTCAAACATTTACTATTGACTAAAATTTTGCTTTTATGATTTACTGAACAAAGCTGTATATTAAAATCATTTCAAGACTCGGTTGATATATCCTTTATAAGACAATCTTCATAATCATTGAGGTCTATCCTTGAATTACTCAATGTTAATAATATAAGATGTCTCATTCATATCAACCATATTAAAACTTTTAGTGATAAATTCTTAATTTAGTATAATAAATCAAGATCATTATTGGTAAGGTAAAATATTATCCATATATAAGACCAATATAATAAACTTGCTCCCACAGATATAAATACTGATTAATAGTATTTACCTTAAATCTGAAATAATGATATCAAGAACCTTTATATATCATTACCTTGAAGCTTGTTTAAGGTCATAAATGGATTCCTGAATTTGCATACCAAACTTTATATTTCTTTCATTTTCTTTGTAAATCATTTAGAGTAACCCATATAAAGCTAGATCTTTTAAAAATATTTTCATATCATTATGATATAACTTAAACTCATAATGAATCACTAATATCATGATGATTTTTAACGAGTTCATTAAAAATCTCGTTATGGTCGATACATTTTCTTATGAGTAAAACTTTTAACCACAAGTTTGACCATTATTTCGTTCAATATTGTCCTTTGAGCCACATTTATATAATAGACTCTTTTACAATTATTGGACAATTCGATAAATTTATCAGACACCATTCTGGTTATTGATTTTAACTCTTCTTTTATTGCATCATATTATTTTTCAGAATCATTACTTTTCATGACCCGTGACAAAAATAAGGGATCCATTCTGATTCCTATATCATAATATAGTTCTTGTAGATATACAAGATAATAACCATAAATGACATGATTCCTTCCCCTTTGAGATATTATCAAAGTTATCAATTATGGTTGTTCTACAAGACCATTAATAATGATATCAAAATAATGTGGGAGTTTAGTAATGTTATTTTATTGTTTACTTTCATCAAATCATTTAATGATTTGAGTAATAACAATCTCTTGAATAATAAAGGAGTATTAACTTATATCTCCTATATATCAAAATTAAATTTCGAGATTTTCACTCTCACTTATTTGTTATTTTATAGGAATCTTATGTTACCAGATTTAATTATCCTCGTACTATGATTAGAGCAATAAAATATGTACCCCTTTAAACTTTTCTGAATAGATAATAAAATATTCAAAAATAATTATTAAATCTAATTTTCTTTTATGTGAGTTGAAGATCCTTATCTCCATAAGACAATCTCAAATATATAAATTTCTTAAGTTATGTTTCCTATCATTTCATAACTTAAAAGATGTCATGTAATTACTTACTAGGAACACCATTCAAGATATACATAGTTGTCCTTGGAGCTTCTTTTCACATTGATTTGGGTACAAAAGAGCTTCTTTTCACATTGATTTGGGTACAAAAGAATAATATATCATACTCCTAACCATATCTCTAAGGTACGATGATATCTTTCAGCAATTATATTCTACTGTAACACATCTGGTAAATTATATACCTTATTTTTCTAAGAACCTAGCAAAAGAATTATAATTTGGTTCATCATAAATATCATAAAATTTATCACCCTTGTCAGATATGATGATCTTGGCTTTTCTATCTAATTGTCTATCAACTTCATTTATATACACTTCAAAAGTATAAACAATCATAGATTTTACATGAATTAGATATATATAATCATATCTCAACAGATTATTTATATGATGATAAAATATCTCTCTTTAATGAGACAAAAACATAGAGTGATAAACATAACCTCAAGGAGTTTATAAAACTATATTTCACTTCAATATTTAATTATAGGATCATTGTAAACTTATAATTCATATTAATTATGCATAGACTATTATACAGAATTCAAAGGTTAATTTTATTGAATCACAGTAAGTTTACAACCGCCAAAAGGAAAATAATATTCTAATAATTTTAGATAAAGAACTCAAATTCCCAAAATTATAAAAACATAACATGGATTCTCAAAATTTGTCAAATTGAATCATCTTTAGATATAAGCGATAAATATAAACTAATTTTGCTTTCACTTTAAGATAATTCCCTACACTGATAAATATCTCATTCTCTTTTGGTTTTATCCCTCTTCATTTTTTCTTTTTATTTTAATGAATATCTATTATTGGTAAGATATGATGAAACATCAAATTAATCCATCAATAATATCTGTAATATTTGATTTGAACCATATAAAGGTTATAATTATACCTTTTTCATTTCAAACCAAATCTTATAGTATATTTCTTCTTCACATAACTTTATTTGCTACAAAAGTAACACTTTACTGTGAAGATATTCTTTTATGAGTTTATATAGTAATTATAAACTCAGGTGGAATTATGCTTCATCCTTATTTTAGTGTTACCTACTCCTTGAGTAGTACTCAAAATATTATGAGTCTTGAGCTTACAGCTTTATCATTTATTTTGATTATATAATTTTAAATTCCTCAAATACTATCATAGTAAGGTATCAACTAATAGACTTATCAGATAATTTAAATTATTCTTTAGATATTCTCATGCGCTAGTTGTAAACTGTACTGAAGTCTATGTATCATGAAATTAAGTCTTTTATATCTTTCTTAATTAGTCATCTCAATTATTTATTTCACAGAATTTTTAATAATTAAGATTATATTCTGTTCAATTAATATGATCAAGGTCTCACTCACTCAATACAACTTGTATATGCTCAAGCCATTTATTTCAGAAAGTATAAGGACATTTATAGAAATATAATAAAGGAAGTACCATTATAATAATATAACATTAATGCTTTGAGTTTCTAGATGAACTATTGATATCATCTATATTTCACCATTGGGTGAAATATTGATATATCTAGTGTTCACTCAATATCACTTTATGGAGGACTAATATCATCCTTGTGGAATAGTATTGTTACCTTTGGATATACGACCCTAAACTACAAGAATATCCGAAATAGTATCATCCTACCCCATCATATAAATTATTTGAAATAGATTCTCCTTTGGGATTATCTAAATCTCATAATTATATGTGTTATCGTGATTATTATTTTATTTAATGTCATTTAGGATAATTTCATAATGTATTTTATAGATTATTGGTCTAGGTCACTTTGGTGGCTACAAGACCAATACAAAAAGATAAAATACAATCTAAAATATCCCATGAATGACATGAACTTTATTGTAATTCATATCCCATAAGCTTATTATCCCAAGTTACCGGTCAGATAAAACTTAGGAAGATAAATTATAAATAATATTCACTAAATTTCTTTATCCTGATTCATGCTGCCATTATGAATATTATTTTATTTAATATCATTTAGGACTAAATTCATAATGTATTTTATAAATTATCGATCCAGATCACTTTGGTAGCTACAAGACGAATACAAAAATATAAAATACAATCCAAAATGTCCTATAAATGATAAGACCTTTATTGTAATTCACAAATGTTTATCATCCAATGCCACTTTGCCAGTTATAAGTCAGATAAAACTTAAGGAGATGAATTACAAATAATATTTATCAAATTTCTTTAATTTATGCTAAGTAGTTAAATAATAGAATAACAACTATAATAATTATTGAACATTAATGCTAAATAGTTTCAATAATAAAATAACTATAATAATTATTAAACATTAATGCTAAACAGTTCAATAATAGAATAACCATAATAATTATTTAACATTAATGTTTAGCAATTCAATAATAGAATAATCATAATAATTATTTGAACATTAATGCTAAACAATTCAATAATAAATAATCATAATAATTATTGAACTTTAATCAGTAAAAGAAAACTCATATTATAATCATGATAACATATAAATCATGCCTTCATGTGAAAAATAAACATTATTTCATAATTTCAAATATATACATGTGAATAACTAAATAAATATCCAAGAATAATAATTGGATTTTATTTACCACATGTATAATCAATAATTCATATGAGAAAACTATAAAGTAAACCATAATTTATAGTTTTTTAAATCAAAAATTACATCAAATCAAATAATCAAAAATATAATCATGATTAAATTCAATCATAATTATAATAAATCATATTTATCAATTTTATAATTGAGAATATAAACCAAATTTCTCAATTTCATAATGATAAAACTGTAAATATTTGATAGGATATAAACTGAAATTAAGAAATTCACAAAGGGCAGAACAATAATTTGGCAAAAATAGACTCGAGGGTAAAACTGTAAATATGTTGACAGAATCTAAACTGGAATTACGAAATTTGCAAATGTATGTAATTTTGCAAAACCCAATCCTCGAGGTCAAAATCATAATTATGCCAAAACCCTAATCTGCATTGCCGCCGCCTCCGCCTGCGCGTGCGGCGCTGCCGTTGCGGCGCTGTGTGCGGCGCTACCGCTGCTTGCGCTTGGTCGCTGCGGCGCTACGTGCAGCGCTGAAGGGCTGGCCACGGTTGTTGCCAGCGCGCGTCCGCTGCGGCGGCACCTGCCCGCGCGCGGCCGCTGCTATCGCGGGGGCTGCCTTTGCCCACGAGCGGCCGCTGCAGCGGTTCCTGCCCACGCGTGGCCATCGCCTGTGCACGGCCTACCCACACGCGGCCGCCGTCGGTGCACGGTTGCCATGCTGCGGCGCTGCCTATGCCGCCTGTGCCCACGCGCGACCGTTGTCGCTACCGTTGCCCTTTGTCCACGGGGGCAGTGGCTGCCGCCATCTGCGGCCACCGCCCTTCCGCAGGCGCCACCATTATGCGTGAGAGCGGCCGTCGTCTTCACATGGGGTGCAGCCGCTGCCTTCCGTAGTCACCGCGTTCACAGGCGGTGCGGGATGCCCATGGTGCCACCATCGCTCGAAAGCAAACCGTTGCCAGTGCACGACCGTGATGCGCGGCTATAGGGTGGTACATGGCCCTTCGTCGGCAACGATCAACCGAGATGATCGTCTCAATAACATTAATGATAGTAAACAGTATATTCATCGATCAAACATAAAATTATACATTGCTCATAAATAGTAATAGAGCAAATCATATAGAAAAAACAGATCAATAACATCCGATTAATCATTCAGGCATCGTAAACAACAATAATAGATCTAATATATTTGATCTCAAGAACTTAACTTTGATACCAATTGTTAGTATAAAATCTATAATCATGCTATATGTAATACGAAAAAAATTTTATGCCAAGATTGAAATCAAATAAATTAGATCTAACAATATTACGATACGTACCTTACTTGTTGTTCGGAAGAATAAATCTTATATGATCTACAAGCACTCCAGCTTCTCTCAATTGCAACTCAGATACACATAGATAATACCTTTAGCCCCTAAAGGTCCTGTCTATTTATAGGCTATTTATAGGCGAGAAGAGGGTCTAGGATAAGTTATTATGAGAGTTCCTCTCATCAAGATTATCTCCTAAGGAATCCTAGGACTTCTTTTCTATTGGTCAATAACTAGAATCCAATAATATCTATAATATATATTATATAATTAAATAGGACCACATAATCTAACAGAAGTTTCGATCCATAGCTATCATCGACACTAAGGTTGCTAGTATTCATCATCAACATTGAAAATGTCATTATATATCATATACATCGTTCTAGAATAAGAAACTCTATACCTATAATATTGTCACCAAACTCAAAAGAAATTGTTAGATATATATTAAGTTTGAGCTTGATGATCCATTTGATTTTTTTTATGTTTGTAATAATAGTTTTTCTCCCTTACAAATTTTATTATCTCTAATAACTTGATCTGGAGAAGTTTGGAAGGAACTATGTTATCTACTATAATTAGCACTATAATAGTTATATAAGTTAATAATTAAATTTTTTAATATCTCTAATTTTATGACCAATATCATTGACTCCTAAACTTTCATAATAAGTGATTAAATAATTAAATAATTACTAAAGTCACTTAATCTAGTACGAGAGCTAAAAACATATGTAATTAAATAAATCGATAGAATTAAAAAATAATTTATATTTTTTTAATTTTATAGTTATTATTGTCATATTTAAATTATTATCATATTGATATTCTTATAATTCACCAAGCATAATAATACAAACAACCAAAAATAATATGCATAGTAAATGTATATATTACATTATTAAAAAGTTTAAAAATTCTTTCACATACATTCTGATGTTGCGAATATAAGCAAACTTTCATAATATTATTTGTAACAAAAATATATAATAATTTTTAATATTAAAAAGATTTTTTAAATAATTTATATATTGAATTCCATTAGGTAGAAATATCTTTAGGAAATTTTTTTATCCTTTTATTATTTAATTTATAAAATATGACTTATTTTTTTCATTACTTATGGATGGCTTCACATGAATGAAATATATATTCAAAACATGACGAGCACATCTAACATGAAAAAACAAAACCATGGAAAATAAGTTGGCAAGCTTTTTGTAATTTCAAAATAAAAGCGGTATTTATCATTGTTTTATTAAAACCAATGGAAAAAAATTTTAAGAATCAGATAATATATTATAAAATTTATCATTCCATAAATATTATTGATTTTATGCCATTTGACAAAAACTCAAAAAGTAATAATTTTTTTTACATGGTCCAATCACTATCAATCTAATAATAAGTGATTCTTAGTGTATATTTGCTAGTGATCACTCTAAATATTAAAATAAATAGAAATATAACTATTTTATCATTTGAGCCCAACAGTCCATCGACATCCTATTTGATCGAGATTTTTTTTTATATTTTTTTATATAAAAATAATCAAATTAACGATTCGAACCAATCGTAGATTTCGGGATCAATATTTTCAAATTTCCAAATCCAAGAACTAAAATCAATTGTCCATGGTCAATTCTGATTCAATTTGTAAATTAAAAGATTGTCGATTTGATTTAGTTATGATTCGAATCGAACTTAGATAAGAACTAGTTATACCTAACTAAATACATTTAGATATTGGGTCTATTTTCGGGTTTGGAAATAAGTTATGTTATAGTTGTTCAGCATATTTGGATCATTTGGGGTTTTGTTGATTATTGAAATTTTAAATTATAGAAAGGTAGACAAGATATGGAAACTAAGAGATTTGATGAACCAAACACTTATATGGAGCTTTAACAATACTGTAATAGATACAGGTGTGTTCAAGGTTATACTTAACCAAATGCAATAAGATTTCGTTATAGTTTTATTCAGCAACTTTGGATCATTTAATATTTTGATGATTGTTGAAATTTTCTAGTGTGCTTGAACAGGATATTATAAAGCAATACAAAAAATAAGAAAATGCTAACTTATTTTCTTTTATTTAATTTGTAAGTATATTGTTTGAGATTATGTGGTAAAGATAGTCATTCACGAACATACAGTCACGAACATACAGGTCAGTCATGAACATACAGGTCGCATCAATGATCAAAGGTCGACCGACCAAATAATCCTTTATCATCCTCAAACTCTAATTTCTTAGACATGAATCAGTATTCTTTTTGTTGTAGAAAAAATAAATAGAAGAAAAATCCCAAAATCAACATGGAAGTTCTACTCTAATAAACTCTTGGAGAATTTAAATTGTCACAAATGTTATGGGTTTACACTAGCAATCCTAGTTTTCTGCAACAACATGGTGCTTTCCCTGCACAGCAACAACATAGGAATCATATTGAGCAATAAATTTCTCCTTGAGCAGGAAAAGGAATTTCTTTCTGAACTTCTCTTCGTTTGGCAGCATGACAGATGGCAGGTTATGTTCTCTATCCAGCAATTTATTCCGATTAAGAAACTTCAGAACTTCATATCGAGGTCTCAACCTCTTCTCCAAGCTATACTTCAGAAGCTTGGGATAGTGACTGATACATGTCAGCTCACAACCAGCTTCCTTCGTCAGGAATGTCATCTTGTCACATATGTTCTTCTTTGAGAGTGACCAAATGTTTGGGCACTTCCTGAATAAAGCATTGATGTCAGACTGGGACCACCCAAAGCTCATCAGAGTTACCGACGTAGCATCAAACTTGGACCTGCTCACATTAACGACCACATGAAGTGCATAAGTGTATACTCCAGAATCACGTGGGACACCCAATTCCTCAATATATTTGATAACTTCCTTTAATTTGTCTATTCTACCAAAATTGCCTGGCATTGTCACCACCATATGGGCGATGCGCTCGTCACTGATGCCATGTTCCCTCAAGAGAGATATACTGGGTTCTATATTCCGAGCCAAGCTAGAAGTAAGAATAAACATGTTCCTCTTGCAGGCTTTCAGAAACCTCTCATTAGAACCAAGAAGTGACCTCCAGAAGTTGATCCTTGGTTGGATATCACGTAAACAGAGCAGAGTCGGACATGATGAAACCAGCTGAAATATTTCAGCGTCAGAAAATCCCATGTCCTGCAAAGATCTCATCCTGGGCTTCAGGACAGTCTCTACGTTAGCAAATATCAACTTGGGTTGCCTCCGGGTAAGCTTCATGACTTGTGCATCACTCCAACCGCTCTGCTTAAAGAACTCAATGGAAGGACTTGAACTTGGAAGTTTTTTTTCACAGATGCGATCCTTGGCCATTTTCGCAGCCTCTTTTGAGGAAAGTTCACATGACTGAAGGGGGTCGACCAACATAAATTTGGATATCTGATTTGAACTGTGGTCTTCGGCAGTGGAAAAGCTAAACAGACTGCCGAGTTGATATGAGGAAAGATGGATGGTGGACTTGTTACATGAAAGAAGGCAAAAGAGCCTCTTCTGCACCAAAAACATTGTCTTTTAAGGCAGTATCACGTACTGTTTGCAGAAAAATACAAGAAAAGTAAGTCTTATTTCTGCCCTGTCCAATCCAAATTCCTCCTCTGCCTCAAATCAAGGATGGTGAAAACTTTCAACTAATCATCTGTCTCAGACAACATTCCTCTACCACTCATGTTAATCCACATGCATTCAATTCCAATCAGCCATTTCTTTCATAGATAAGTCTCTAACTGGTGTTTGCGAGTTGATAAAGAGTACCTATGATTAGTTACTCATTCTCATGCTCACATCCAAGCAATTCTCCACCACTGAAATAATGGCTTCAAATAACACCTGCACACTGACACTAAATTCCATTTATTTTTTTATTGTAGTTGGTGGGTTTAGACACTACCAAGCGTCCTATATCCCAGTAGCAATTGAAAAACCATATCAAATGTATTTCCATCAAATATTCTGCATAAGAGTATACTCATGTTTATACTAATAGGTTGAACATCAATGACTTGAAAAGGGTACCACAGAATTCAGAATAACCGGAAGTTGAATAATGTTTTCTCTAACATCAGAGTCACTAATGTCCTACAACTAAAACCTGGAACATTTCAAATCAGCACTTCCATCGTAACTGATCCATTTAATCAAGAATGCCCAAGAGATGATCTAGATTCACTAATGTCCTACAACTGAAACCTGAAACATTTCAAATCAGCACTTCCAGAGTAATTGATCCATTCCATCAAGAATGCCAAGAGATGATCTAGTTATAAGTCTAGCAAAACCGGTAAGTAGAAAAGACACTGTTTAATTAATCAATAACAGTAATTTGGGAGGTTCAACTTGCTAAAAAAGGCATTGCTGATGAAGATGTGCAACTTGACAAAAGAAAACAACATAGCTGGAAGACCAGAGAAAGGCAATAAATTTTCTGAAAAATGAATAAAGAGATAAGAAAACTGCCTCAATCAAGAAATGCTACAGTTTATTTGGCTCTATGCTGATAAAGGAACTTAATTTATGAGAAAGATGCTCATGTAAACAACTTCAACTACAGTAAAAACATTATATGTAGCCTCAGCTACATATCATTAATGAAGAAAAAAAGCCTAGATCAGTGAGTTGCCAATAAAACCAGCAAATGCAAACAACCACAATAATAACAAAAGCCATGATGTCCAAACTATTCACGATCAGCCATATGGATCTTTTGCATCATTGAACTCTGTGTAAGAAAATATCTGTAGTTAAATTAAGAGCATTCAAATCTCTTTCTATTGTTACCAGTAAAGTCCACTTCAAATCACCAACTAAAGCAGCAAATACAAGATTTGACAATTCAAATGTAAGCAGGCCTCTGTGTTTTGAGGCACGAACAAGCCTCAAGTAGTGAAGATAGTTGCTTTCAGCACTACAGCAGAGAACACGCTATGTTGGCATAAAGGTGTAAGGTTATACCTAACCAAATACATTGAGATTTTGGGTCTATTTTGGGGTTTGGAGATCACATCAAATTCTAGTTGTTTACTCAACTTGTACCTTAGTGTGAGTCAGGTCCTTTGGATCATTTCGGGTTTTGTGTTGAAATTTTCCGGTGTGGGCTGTAAAGACAATGCAGTAGACATTATAAGAAAACTAAGAGGTTTGATGAACCAAACACTTCATCAAAATAAGCAGTTGCTGTTGAGAGAGCTTATTTTGGGAAACCTGGTCAGATTAGTACTACTTAGATATATTTTGAATTATAATGCTTCACATGAGGAATAGTCAGACTAGTGCATGATTCTATTAACAAATAATTATAGTTTTCTTTGGCCAGTGACCCAATTATTGCCTCTGCTATCTCTTGTTCTATCTTTTCCATGCGTTTTATTTTTTTAAGACTTCCCCAGTTCTCTTTGCTCTATCTAAAAGTAGCACTTTTGCTGTCTAGCTTAACAACAGTATTTAACTTGCATTCTGCAACTTCTTATTTCTTTAAAGTAAATGCGCATACATGATATGCATGCATTTTTGCATCATTGAACATTTGAGATTGATAAAATTTACATTATTAGGTAAGTTCTAAACCAACTAATATCCGAGAGCTGGAAATTAATTGTCACTTGCCACTAAATACACTCATTGGAAATGTCATAATATAACAAAATTTAGAATACTGAGCACCATGTTTGACCACAGTATCTAGACTACGATCAAGTTAAGCAAATTTAGATAAATATTAGTCAAGATTATTTTTTATGACCTCCAGTACAAGTTACTATGATTGTGGACACTCTTAATAAGTCTAACTTTGCCAATTGAGAAGTAAGAGGCTGCTTCTTACGGATCATACCAGTAAGATCCTACAAGTACTGGGTAATTCAGGATTCAGTGCAAAGTCCAAAAATGGTTTGCCAAATTTAGAATTCAAAACTCGTATATTTTGTGAATATGGTTCCCTATATTTAGTCCAAAGTTTAAGGGTAGTCCACTTATGGATATACACTATATACATCCCAGATTTTACACTTATGCCTATTACAGATTTCGATTTGTAATTTTAAGATTTATATTTTTCTCATATGTAAATTAGTCAGGGATTGTTATGTATAAGGATTTACTAAAAACAAATGGGAAAGCAATGTCGGGAACAGTTATGGAAACTACTTGCAGTTTAAAAACTCATTTAATGTGCTGTAATGGTTCAAAAAGTCATAACTCTTTAGGATAACTGAAAGGATGTTTTAGCATCCTTTCAATGTCTAAATAAACTCCGCTATATTGAAGAGTAAAGCAATAAGAAAATTCTAGTGCAAACAAAGTACTGAATTATGTCTTTCTCTTTATTTTCTAGTTGATTTTTTATTCTTCAAGTAATCAAGAAGTGCAATCTTGATTATTTCAGGTAATAGGCATTGTATCCTTAAAGATAGAATTTCTGTGAAGCCATCTGCATTGTAGTGGGAAAATTATCTATCTTGAAGATAGTTTCCTAGAAATGCCTTGCCTAATTTTGTTTTGTTCAAGTTTTACTCAGATCTGTATTTCTACTACAACAACTGTACCAATGTTCAAGAACAAAAGAAGATAATTGATGTCATAGGGAATTTGAAATGTCAGATAAAATTATTTTGAATACCAAAATGACTAATGTTTCAACAATGTAAAAATGAAACCACAGTTTATTATGACTGCCAAGGCACATATCTACCATCCCATTGCAAAGAAATGAAAATGAGAAAAAATGGAAATAAAAATATAAGCACAGCAAAATATAAAATCACATCTATGGATGAAGAAATCCACAGCCATGCGCAACAAAAAAGAACTAAGAGCTTCGATGTAATGAGCAGAGCATGAAGATACATAGACAGCTCCTAATAGCTTCTAGTACTAAAGTGCCCTCTCCAAATCCCATTAATGATGGCACCCCTTAGCCTCAAAATTGAATATATACATGCATTCTCTATGTGTAATTAGTAAATACGTGTGAAAAGAGGTCCAACATTTCATTACTGTGGTTCAAAGCAAGACACCAGAACCAGCATGCATGTGATGAAGTTATCCCAAGGGCAAAAAATTGACAAGAAACATGAGCTACGCTCCCATGTGTGGTTCCATCTGATGACTAAAGTATGCATATTATTATGTCTAAGCAACAAATAGGTATCGATTCATATTACAAAATTATTTGATGTTCATAACCATTTGAGAACCGACTTATGCGGCAAGCAACAAGAAATTAATAAAGGATCAAAAGATTAAATAAAATAGCATGTATTCCAATATGTATAGGCACGGCCAGATATTATGCATTAGAGACTCATTACAGATTAACCCATGTAGTTAGCTACCTTTAGCATCTCTGTCCCTACACATTAAAAGGTTACATTTGCATCCTTATAATTACGAAAGTGAAACATCTAGATCCATTTACCATGATGACGTCAGTTTTACTAACGGAAATACGAAAACAAAAGGTAAAAATATTATTTTAACGTTCCAGTTTGTGATGACGAACATCGTTGGTGGTGCTAGACAACAACGCAACTGGGTGTCACGGGTGATTGTTCTGGATGAGGAGACTAGTAACGTGAGGTGAGGGCCGCTCTGCATCTGCATTTGCGTCGATGTAGTATCGAGCGACGAGAGGGCTACTGATACAAATGTTGAGCGGCACCGCTCAGCATCAACATCAACGCAGTTGCCGAGAGGCACCCTTCGACATTTATATCGACAGTCCTTTCATCGCTCGACAACTGCATCGACGTCGATATAGATACAAAGCGACTATCACCTCTCGTTATCGCTCTCCTTATCCACAACAATCACCCACAACCGTCGGTGGCGCCATCTTCCACAACCACCGACGTCATCCGCCACCACTTACTGAAATATTTAAATTACCTTTTAGCCTTTTATTTTTGTATTTTCGTTGGTAAAACTGACAACGTTAGAGTAAATAAACTTAGATATTATACTTTTGTAATTATAGGGATGACAATATAAATTTTTAAAATGTAAGGATCAGGATGCTAAACCTAGACATTGCACTTACACGCAATAGGGAGTAGGAATTGAGGGTTCCTAGGGCTCTCCAATAGGAGGGGAAGAAACATTACAAGGGAGGTGAGTCACACGAGGGTGGGGATCAAATTGCTTGTCTTAATGGACCCAAATGGGGTTCAATTAAGGTTCAACACCACTCGAGCGTGCGACTAGACCGCCCAATGCCCAATCGGTCCTTGCCTAAGCGTCGCATGAGTGAAAAGGTCTGCGTGATGTGCACAACAAGGCTCTCAGGCCTCGCCTCGAGCGATTAGACGAGCACCAAGCACCCAATGTTTAGGTTAGATAGAACTAAGATGATCTAACTTGAATCTCATGACATTTAAAAAATAGATAGATATACAACCAATGTAGCTCAAATTCAATAATCTTTCTGGACCTATGATGAATTTGGTTCAAATCAGTGAGAATATGCCAATAAAACCAACAAGTGCAAACGACAACAATAATAACAAAAGCCATGATGTCCAAACTATTTATCATCATCCATATGGATCTTTTGTATCTTTGAACTCTGTGTAAGAAAATATCTGTTGTTAAATTAAGAGCATTATAATATCTCTCTATTGTTACCAGTAAAATCTCCTTCAATCACTGACAAGACCACCAAATACAAGATTTGACAATCCAAATATAAGCAGGCCAGTGTGTTTTGAGGTATGAGCAAGCCTCAAGTAGCGAAGATAGTTGCTTTCAGCACTTGGCAGAGAACATACTATGCTGACATAAAAGTGTAAGTTTATACCTAACCAAATACATTGAGATTTTGGGTCTATTTTGGGGTTTGGAAATCGAGTCAAATTCTAGTTGTTTACTCAACTTGTACTTTAGGGTGAGTCGAGTCCTTTGTATCATTTGGGGTTTTGTGTTGTTCTGGTGTGCTGGAAGAGGAAACTACAATGCAGTAAACATAATAAGAAAACTAAGAGGTTTGATGAATCAAACACTTCATCAAAATAAATAGTTGCTGTTGAGATAGTTTCTTTTGGGAAACCTAGTAAGATTAGTATTATCTTAGGTATATTTTTAATTAAAATGCTTCACATGAGGAATAGTCAGACTGGTGCACGATTCTATTGACAAATGATTATGATTTTCTTTGCACAGTGACCGGATTATTGTCTCTGCTATCTCTTTTTCTAACTTTTCCATGCTTTTTTGTCTCTAAGACTTCCCCGATCCTCTTTGCTCTCTCCGAAAGCATCACTTCTCCTGCTGTCTATCTTAACAACAGTATTTAACTTGCATACAGTGACATGCTATTTCTTTAAAGTAAATGCTCATGACATGCTGCAGACTGCTTGTTGGGAGGGGTAGCGGGTAACTATCAGGGAGTAGGAAAGGGAAGGGGAAGATGTAAAGAGAGGGTGAAGAGAAGGAGAAGGGATTGTGCGACGGCGAAGGAGGAGTAAGAGAGAGATACCGGACGCTGTACCGTTCGCTGGCGGAGAGGAAGCCGCAGCAGCCACCGTTCTCCGAGGAAAAAGCCGCAGCGATGAGAGCTCGACGGAGGAAGATGCCGCCGCCTTTCGCCAAGGAAAACGCCGCAGTCGCAGTAAGAGAAGGGAGGCAGTTTCACCGCTGCATTTAGGGCATTTGAGGACGCCGTTCTCATCTGGTTCAATCGAAACGAAGATCCAAATTGACTTGACTCCGGCTCGACCCTGCCTGAATCAGGCGGCCGGCTGGGCTTCACCCGGATGAACACGCTCGCCCGGCCCACTTATCGGGCGCCCGCTGACGTCAATTCTCCTTCGATTCACAAACTAAACCAGCAAATATAAGATGTGATGATTTAAATATAAGTAGGGCAATGTGATTTAAATATAAGTTATATTTTTTAAGCCTTAGTCACCATTTCAGAATCATCGATTTCAAAAATTGTCAATTCAAAATTTGGAATCAAAATCGAATTGGCAAGAATTGGTTTCGGTTTATTTTAGTTTGAACCTATAATTTTTCATTATTTTCATTTAAAAATAATTTATAATTAAATTTTTTTTAATTTTTGAAGATAAAGAATGTACAACTATGTTGAGTATAAGTGTAAATATGTAATGATATAATAAAATATTTGATATAAAATTATGTAAAAATTATAAATATTTAATCGCTTCTGATGTTAGATGTCTCGATCGTTTCTTCAATTGATATATTAAATAGGAGATCGTTATCCTTCTAGATGATCTCTAAGTTCTATTTCATCGTCTTTGTCTAATTAACTAATTGGAGGGTCGTGTTCAATCTACTTTTATCTAGAATTCAGTTGAAGTCTCGATCCATAGTTATCATCAACACTAGGGTTACTAGTATTCGTCATCAACATTGAAAATGTCATTATATATCATATACATCATTCTAGAATAAGAAACTCTATACCTATAATATTGTCACCAAACTGAAAAGAAATTGTTAGATATATATTAAGTTTGAGCTTGATGATCCATTTGATTTTTTTTATCTTTGTAATAATAGTTTTTCTCCCTTACAAATTTTATTATCTCTAATAACTAGATCCAAAAAAGTTTGGAAGGAACTATGTTGTCTACTATAATTAGCACTATAATAGTTATATAAGTTAATAATTAATTTTTTAATATCTCTAATTTTATGACCAATATTATTGACTCCTAAACTTTCATAATAAGTGGTTAAATAATTGAATAATTACTAAAGTCACTTAATCTAGTACCAGAGCTAAAAACATATGTAATTAAATAAATCGATAGAATTAAAAAATAATTTATATTTTTTTTTAATTTTATAGTTATTATTGTCATATTGATATTCTTATAATTCACCAAGCATAATAATACAAACAACCAAAAATAATATGCATAGTAAATGTATATATTACATGATTAAAAAGTTTTAAAATTCTTTCACATACATTCCGATGTTTCAAATATAAGAAAACTTTCATAATATTATTTGTAATAAAAATATATAATAATTTTTAATATTCAAAAGATTTTTTAAATAATTTATATATTGAATTCCATTAGGTAGAAATATTTTTAGGAAATCTTTTGATCCTTTTATTATTTAATTTATAAAATATGACTTAGTTTTTTCATTACTTATGGATGACTTCACATGAATGAAATAGCTTGCTTTATAGGAGAGATAAAAGTTTGAACATAAATTCAAAACATGACGAGCACATCTAACATGAAAAAACAAAACCATGGGAAGCAAGTTGGCAAGCTTTTTGTAATTTCAAAATAAAAGCGGTATTTATCATTGTTTTATTAAAACCAATGGAAAAAAATTTTAAGAATCAGATAATATATTATAAAATTTATCATTCCATAAATATTATTGATTTTATGTCATTTGACAAAAACTCTAAAAGTAATAATTTTTTTTACATGGTCCAATCTCTATCGATCTAATGATAAGTGATTCCTATGTATATTTGTTAGTGATCACTCTAAATATTAAAATAAATAGAAATATAACTATTTTATCATTTGAGACCAACAGTCCATCAACATCCTATTTGATCGAGGTTTTTTTTATATAAAAATAATCAAATTAACGATTCGAACCAATCGTAGATTTCGGGATCAATATTTTTAAATTTTCAAATCCAAGAACTAAAATCAATTGTCCATGGTCAATTCGGATTCAATTTGTAAATTAATAGATTGTCGATTTGATTTAGTTATGATTCGAATCGAACTTAGATAAGAACTAGTTATACCTAACTAAATGCATTTAGATATTGGGTCTATTTTCGGGTTTGGAAATAAGTTATGTTATAGTTGTTCAGCATATTTGGATCATTTGGGGTTTCGTTGATTATTGAAATTTTGTGATATGTTTGAAAAGGAAATTGTAGAAAGGTAGACAAGATAAGAAAACTAAGAGATTTGATGAACCAAACACTTTTATGTAGCTTTAGCTATACACATCATTGGTGAAAAAAAAAAATCTTTTAATTAAGATGCATAATATAGATCAAGAATTTGTTAATGAAACTAGTCACTATTCGTGAGCTATGCATCACTTGACTCTATATAAGAAAACATATGTACTCAAATTAAAAGTATAACATATGTAGTCAAATTAAAAGTATTAAAATCGCTTTGTATATACATATCAACAAAAATAAAAATAAAAAAAATAAAATATATATATATATATATATATATATATATATATATATATATATATATATATATATATATATAAGAATCAGTATTCTTTTTGTTGTAGAGAAAAATAAGTAGAAGAAAAATCCCAAAATCAACATGGAAGTTCTACTCTAATAAACTCTTGCAGAATTTAAATTGTCACAAATGTTGTAGGTTTACACTAGCAATCCTAGTTTTCCGCAACATGGTGCTTTCCATGCACAGCAACAACATAGGAATCATATTGAGCAATAAATTTCTCCTTACGGAGCAGGAAAAGGAATTTCTTTCTGAACTTCTCTTCGGTTGCCATCATGACAGATGGCAGGTTATGTTCTCTATCCAGCAATTTATTCTGATCAAGAAAATTAAGAACTTCATATCGAGGTCTCAACCTCTTCTCCAAGCTAAACTTAAGAAGTATGGGATGGCTACTGATACATGTCAGCTCACAACCAGCTTCCTTCATCAGGAATGTCATCTTGTCAGATATGTTCTTCTTTGAGAATGACCAAATGGATGGGCACTTCCTGAATAAAGCATTGATGTCAGGCTGGGACCACCCAAAGCTCATCAGAGTTACCGACTTAGCATCAAACTTGGACCTGCTCACATTAATGACCACATTAAGTGCATAAGTGTATACTCTAGAATCACGTGGGACACCCAATTCCTCAATATATTTGATAGCTTCCTTTAATTTATTTGTCTATTCTACCAAAATAGCCCTGCATTGTCACCACCATATGTGAGATGCGCTCTTCACTGATGCCATGTTCCCTCAAGAGAGATATACTGGGTTCTATATTCCGAGCCAAGCTAGAAGTAAGCATAAACATGTTCCTCTTGCAGGCTTTCAGAAACCTCTCATTAGAACCAAGAAGTGACCTCCAGAAGTTGATCCTTGGTTGGATATCACGGAAACTGAGCAGAGACGGACATGATGAAACCAGCTGAAATATTTCAGTGTCAGAAAATCCCATGTCCTGCAAAGATCTCATCCTGGGCTTCAGGACAGTCTCTGCGCTAGCAAATATCAACTTGGGTCGCCTCCGGGTAAGCTTCATGACTTGTGCATCACTCCAACCGCTCTGCTTAAAGAACTCAATGGAAGGACTTGAACTTGGAAGTTTTTTTTCACAGATGCGATCCTTGGCCATTTTCGCAGCCTCTTTTGAGGAAAGTTCACATGACTGAAGGGGGTCGACCAACATAAATTTGGATCTATGATTTGAACTGTGGTCTTCGGCAGTGGAAAAGCTAAACAGACTGCAGAGTTGATACGAGGAAAGATGGATGGTGGACTTGTTACATGAGAGAAGGCAAAAGAGCCTCTTCTGCACCAAAAACATTGTCGTTTGAGGCAGTATCACGTACTGTTTGCAGAAAAATACAAGAAAAGTAGTCTTATTTCTGCCCTCTCCAATCCAAATTCCTCCTCTGCCTCAAATCAAGGATGGTGAAAACTTTCAACTAATCATCTGTCTCAGACAACATTCCTCTACCACTCATGTTAATCCACATGCATTCAGTTCCAATCAGCCATTTCTTTCAGAGATAAGTCTCTAACTGGTGTTTGCGAGTTAATAAAGAGTACCTATGATTAGTTACTCATTCTCATGCTCACATCCAAGCAATTCTTCACCACTGAAATAATGGCTTCAAATAACACCTGCGCACTGGCACTAAATTCCATTTATTTTTTTATTGTAGTTGGTGGGTTTAGACACTACCAAGCGTCCAATATCCCAGTAGCAATTGAAAAACCATATCAAATGTATTTTCATCAAATATGCTGCATTAGAGTATACTCATGTTTATACTAATAGGTTGAACATCAATGACTTGCAAAGGGTACCACCGAATTCAGAATAACTGGAAGATGAATAATGTTTTCTCTAACATCAGATTCACTGATGTCCTACAACTAAAACCTGGAACATTTCAAATCAGCACTTCCAGAGTAATTGATCCATTTAATCAAGAATGCCCAAGAGATGATCTAGATTCACTAATGTCCTACAACTAAAACCTGAAACATTTCAAATCAGCACTTCCAGAGTAATTGATCCATTTCATCAAGAATGCCAAGAGATGATCTAGTTATAAGTCTAGCAAAACCGGTAAGTAGAAAAGACACTGTTTAATTAATCAATAACAGTAATTTGTGAGGTTCAACATGCTAAAAAAGCATTGCTGATGAAGATGTGCAACTTGACAAAAGAAAACAACATAGCTGGAAGACCAGAGAAAGGCAATAAATTTTCTGAAAAATGAATAAAGAGATAACAAAACTGCCTCAATCAAGAAATGCTACAGTTTATTTGGCTCTATGCTGATAAAGGAACTTAATTTATGAGAAAGATGCTCATGTAAACAACTTCAACTACAGTAAAAACATTATATGTAGCCTCAGCTACATATCATTAATGAAGAAAAAAAGCCTAGATCAGTGAGTTGCCAATAAAACCAGCAAGTGCAAACAACCACAATAATAACAAAAGCCATGATGTCCAAACTATTCACGATCAGCCATATGGATCTTTTGCATCATTGAACTCTGTGTAAGAAAATATCTGTAGTTAAATTAAGAGCATTCAAATCTCTTTCTATTGTTACCAGTAAAGTCCGCTTCAAATCACCAACTAAACCAGCAAATACAAGATTTGACAATTCAAATGTAAGCAGGCCTCTGTGTTTTGAGGCACGAACAAGCCTCAAGTAGTGAAGATAGTTGCTTTCAGCACTACAGCAGAGAACACGCTATGTTGACATAAAGGTGTAAGGTTATACCTAACCAAATGCATTGAGATTTTGGGTCTATTTTGGGGTTTGGAGATCACATCAAATTCTAGTTGTTTACTCAACTTGTACCTTCGTGTGAGTCAGGTCCTTTGGATCATTTCGGGTTTTGTGTTGAAATTTTCCGGTGTGGGCTGTAAAGACAATGCAGTAGACATTATAAGAAAACTAAGAGGTTTGATGAACCAAACACTTCATCAAAATAAGCAGTTGCTGTTGAGAGAGCTTCTATTGGGAAACCTGGTCAGATTAGTACTACTTAGATATATTTTGAATTATAATGCTTCACATGAGGAATAGTCAGACTAGTGCACAAATAATTATAGTTTTCTTTGGCCAGTGACCCAATTATTGCCTCTGCTATCTCTTGTTCTATCTTTTCCATGCGTTTTATTTTTTTAAGACTTCCCCAGTTCTCTTTGCTCTATCTAAAAGCAGCACTTTTGCTGTCTAGCTTAACAACAGTGTTTAACTTGCATTCTGCAACTTCTTATTTCTTTAAAGTAAATGCGCATACATGATATGCATGCATTTTTGCATCATTGAACATTTGAGAATGATAAAATTTACATTATTAGGTAAGTTCTAAACCAACTAATATCCGAGAGCTGGAAATTAATTGTCACTTGCCACTAAATACACTCATTGGAAATGTCGTAATATAACAAAATTTAGAATACTGAGCACCATGTTTGACCACAGTATCTAGATTACGATCAAGTTAAGCAAATTTAGATAAATATTAGTCAAGATTATTTTTTATGACCTCCAGTACAAGTTACAATGATTGTCGACACTCTTAATAAGTCTAACTTTGCCAATAGAGAAGTAAGAGGCTGCTTCTTACGGATCATACCAGTAAGATCCTACAAGTACTGGGTAAGTCAGGATTCAGTGCAAAGTCCAAAAAAGGTTTGCCAAATTTAGAATTCAAAACTCGTATATTTTGTGAATATGGTTCCTTATATTTAGTCCAAAGTTTAAGGGTAGTCCACTTATGGATATACACTATATACATCCCAGATTTTACACTTATGCCTATTACAGATTTCGATTTGTAATTTTAAGATTTATATTTTTCTCATATGTAAATTAGTCAGGGATTGTTATGTATAAGGATTTACTAAAAACAAATGGGAAAGAAATGTCGGGAACAGTTATGGAAACTACTTGCAGTTTAAAAACTCATTTAATGTGCTGTAATGGTTCAAAAAGTCATAACTCTTTAGGATAACTGAAAGGATGTTTTAGCATCCTTTCAATGTCTAAATAAACTCCGCTATATTGAAGAGTAAAGCAATAAGAAAATTCTAGTGCAAACAAAGTACTGAATTATGTCTTTCTCTTTATTTTCTAGTTGATTTTTTATTCTTCAAGTAATCAAGAAGTGCAATCTTGATTATTTCAGGTAATAGGCATTGTATCCTTAAAGATAGAATTTCTGTGAAGCCATCTGCATTGTAGTGGGAAAATTATCTATCTTGAAGATAGTTTCCTAGAAATGCCTTGCCTAATTTTGTTTTGTTCAAGTTTTACTCAGATCTGTATTTCTACTACAACAACTGTACCAATGTTCAAGAACAAAAGAAGATAATTGATGTCATAGGGAATTTGAAATGTCAGATAAAATTATTTTGAATACCAAAATGACTAATGTTTCAACAATGTAAAAATGAAAACACAGTTTATTATGACTGCCAAGGCACATATCTACCATCCCATTGCAAAGAAATGAAAATGAGAAAAAATGGAAATTAAAATATAAGCACAGCAAAATATAAAATCACATCTATGGATGAAGAAATCCACAGCCATGCGCAACAAAAAAGAACTAAGAGCTTCGATGTAATGAGCAGAGCATGAAGATACATAGACAGCTCCTAATAGCTTCTAGTACTAAAGTGCCCTCTCCAAATCCCATTAATGATGGCACCCCTTAGCCTCAAAATTGAATATATACATGCATTCTCTATGTGTAATTAGTAAATACGTGTGAAAAGAGGTCCAACATTTCATTACTGTGGTTCAAAGCAAGACACCAGAACCAGCATGCATGTGATGAAGTTATCCCAAGGGCAAAAAATTGACAAGAAACATGAGCTACGCTCCCATGTGTGGTTCCATCTGATGACTAAAGTATGCATATTATTATGTCTAAGCAACAAATAGGTATCGATTCATATTACAAAATTATTTGATGTTCATAACCATTTGAGAACCGACTTATGCGGCAAGCAACAAGAAATTAATAAAGGATCAAAAGATTAAATAAAATAGCATGTATTCCAATATGTATAGGCACGGCCAGATATTATGCATTAGAGACTCATTACAGATTAACCCATGTAGTTAGCTACCTTTAGCATCTCTGTCCCTACACATTAAAAGGTTACATTTGCATCCTTATAATTACGAAAGTGAATCATCTAGATCCATTTACCATGATGACGTCAGTTTTACTAACGGAAATACGAAAACAAAAGGTAAAAATATTATTTTAACGTTCCAGTTTGTGATGACGAACATCGTTGGTGGTGCTAGACAACAACGCAACTGGGTGTCACGGGTGATTGTTATGGATGAGGAGACTAGTAACGTGAGGTGAGGGCCGCTCTGCATCTGCATTTGCGTCGATGTAGTATCGAGCGACGAGAGGGCTACTGATACAAATGTTGAGCGGCACCGCTCAGCGTCAACATCAACGCAGTTGCCGAGAGGCACCCTTCGACATTTATATCGACAGTCCTTTCATCGCTCGACAACTGCATCGACGTCGATATAGATACAAAGCGACTATCACCTCTCGTTATCGCTCTCCTTATCCACAACAATCACCCACAACCCTCGGTGGCGCCATCGTCCACAACCACCGACGTCATCCGCCACCACTAACTGAAATATTTAAATTACCTTTTAACCTTTTATTTTTGTATTTTCGTTGGTAAAACTGACAACGTTAGAGTAAATAAACTTAGATATTATACTTTTGTAATTATAGGGATGGCAATATAAATTTTTAAAATGTAAGGATCGGGATGCTAAACCTAGACATTGCACTTACACGCAATAGGGAGTAGGAATTGAGGGTTCCTAGGGCTCTCCAATAGGAGGGGAAGAAACATTACAAGGGAGGTGAGTCACACGAGGGTGGGGATCAAATTGCTTGTCTTAATGGACCCAAATGGGGTTCAATTAAGGTTCAACACCACTCGAGCGTGCGACTAGACCGCCCAATGCCCAATCGGTCCTTGCCTAAGCGTCGCATGAGTGAAAAGGTCTGCGTGATGTGCACAACAAGGCTCTCAGGCCTCGCCTCGAGCGATTAGACGAGCACCAAGCACCCAATGTTTAGGTTAGATAGAACTAAGATGATCTAACTTGAATCTCATGACATTTAAAAAATAGATAGATATACAACCAATGTAGCTCAAATTCAATAATCTTTCTGGACCTATGATGAATTTGGTTCAAATCAGTGAGAATATGCCAATAAAACCAACAAGTGCAAACGACAACAATAATAACAAAAGCCATGATGTCCAAACTATTTATCATCATCCATATGGATCTTTTGTATCTTTGAACTCTGTGTAAGAAAATATCTGTTGTTAAATTAAGAGCATTATAATATCTCTCTATTGTTACCAGTAAAATCTCCTTCAATCACTGACAAGACCACCAAATACAAGATTTGACAATCCAAATATAAGCAGGCCAGTGTGTTTTGAGGTATGAGCAAGCCTCAAGTAGCGAAGATAGTTGCTTTCAGCACTTGGCAGAGAACATACTATGCTGACATAAAAGTGTAAGTTTATACCTAACCAAATACATTGAGATTTTGGGTCTATTTTGGGGTTTGGAAATCGAGTCAAATTCTAGTTGTTTACTCAACTTGTACTTTAGGGTGAGTCGAGTCCTTTGTATCATTTGGGGTTTTGTGTTGTTCTGGTGTGCTGGAAGAGGAAACTACAATGCAGTAAACATAATAAGAAAACTAAGAGGTTTGATGAATCAAATACTTCATCAAAATAAATAGTTGCTGTTGAGATAGTTTCTTTTGGGAAACCTAGTAAGATTAGTATTATCTTAGGTATATTTTTAATTAAAATGCTTCACATGAGGAATAGTCAGACTGGTGCACGATTCTATTGACAAATGATTATGATTTTCTTTGCACAGTGACCGGATTATTGTCTCTGCTATCTCTTTTTCTAACTTTTCCATGCTTTTTTGTCTCTAAGACTTCCCCGATCCTCTTTGCTCTCTCCGAAAGCATCACTTCTCCTGCTGTCTATCTTAACAACAGTATTTAACTTGCATACAGTGACATGCTATTTCTTTAAAGTAAATGCTCATGACATGCTGCAGACTGCTTGTTGGGAGGGGTAGCGGGTAACTATCAGGGAGTAGGAAAGGGAAGGGGAAGATGTAAAGAGAGGGTGAAGAGAAGGAGAAGGGATTGCGCGACGGCGAACGAGGGGTTAGAGAGAGATACCGGACGCTGTACCGTTCGCTGGCGGAGAGGAAGCCGCAGCATCCACCGTTCTCCGAGGAAAAAGCCGCAGCGATGAGAGCTCGACGGAGGAAGATGCCGCCGCCTTTCGCCAAGGAAAACGCCGCAGTCGCAGTAAGAGAAGGGAAGGGAGACAGTTTCACCGCTGCATTTAGGGCATTTGAGGATGCCGTTCTCATCTGGTTCAATCGGAACGAAGATCCAAATTGACTTGACTCGGGCTCGACCATGCTTGAATCAGGGCGGCCGGCTGGGCTGCACCCGGTTGAACACCCTCGCCCGGCCCACTTATCGGGCGCCCGCTGACGTCAATCCTCCTTCGATTCACAAACTAAACCAGCAAATATAAGATTTGATGATTTAAATATAAGTAGGGCAATGTGATTTAAATATAAGTTATATTTTTTAAGCCTTAGTCACCATTTCAGAATCATCGATTTCAAAAATTGTCAATTCAAAATTTGGAATCAAAATCGAATTGGCAAGAATTGGTTTCGGTTTATTCTAGTTTGAACCGATAATTTTTCATTATTTCATTTAAAAATAATTTACAATCTAAAAAAAATTATTTTTAATTTTTGAAGATAATGAATGTACAACTATGATGAGTATGAGTGTAAATATGTAATGATATAATAAAATATTTGATATAAAATTATTTAAAAATTAAAAATATTTAATTTATATTTAAGCCTTAATCACCATTTCTGAATCATTGATTTCAAAAATTGTCAATTCAAAATTTGGAATCAAAATCGAATTGGCAAGAATTGGTTTCGGTTTATTCTAGTTTGAACCGATAATTTTTAATTATTTTATTTAAAAATAATTTATAATCTAATTTTTTTTAATTTTATTTTTAATTTTTGGAGACAATGAATGTAGGACTATAATGAGTATGAGTGTAAATATGTAATGATATAATAAAAATATTTGATATAAAATTATGTAAAAATTAAAAATATTTAATCTTTTCTGATGTTAGATGTCCCGATTGTTCCTTCAATTAATATATTAAATAGGAGATCGTTATCCTCGTAGATGATCTCTAAGTTCTATTTCGTCGTCTTTGTCTAATCAACTAATTCGAGGGTCATGCTCAATCTTACTTTCATCTAGGATCCATTCTCTTATGTTGAAGTCTTGATCCATAGCTATCATCGATACTAAGGTTGTTAGTATTAATCATCAACATTTGAAATGTTATTGTATATCATATCCATCATTCTAGAATAAGAAACTCTATACCTATAGTACTGTCACTACACTGAAAAGAAGTTGTTAGATACATATTAAGTTTGAGCTTAATGATCCATTTGATTTTTTAACCTTTGTAATAATAGTTTTTCTCCCTTACAAATTTTATTATCTCTAATAACTTAGATGGAGAAGTTTGAAAGGAACTATGTTGTTACTATAATTAGCACTATAATAGTTATATAAGTTAATAATTAATTTTTTAATATCTCTAATTTTATGACCAATATCATTGACTCCTAAATTTTCATAATAAGTGGCTAAATAATTGAATAATTACTAAAGTCACTTAATCTAGTATGAGAGCTAAAAACATATGTAATTAAATAAATCGATAGAATTAAAAAATAATTTATATATTTTTTAATTTTATAGTTATTATTGTCATATTTAAATTATTATCATATTGATATTCTTATAATTCACCAAGCATAATAATACAAACAACCAAAAATAATATGCATAGTAAATGTATATATTACATTATTAAAAAGTTTTAAAATTCTTTCACATACATTCCGATGTTTCAAATATAAGAAAACTTTCATAATATTATTTGTAATAAAAATATATAATAATTTTTAATATTCAAAAGATTTTTAAAATAATTTATATATTGATTTCCATTAGGTAGAAATATCTTTAGGAAATCTTTTGATCCTTTTATTATTTAATTTATAAAATATGACTTTTTTTTTCATTACTTATGGATGGCTTCACATGAATGAAATAGCTTACTTAATAGGAGATAAAAGTTTGAAGGAGAGATAAAAGTTTGAACATAAATTCAAAACATGACGAGCACATCTAACATGAAAAAACAAAACCATGGGAAGCAAGTTGGCAAGCTTTTTGTAATTTCAAAATAAAAGTGGTATTTATCATTGTTTTATTAAAAGCAATGGAAAAAAATTTGAAGAATCAGATAATATATTATAAAATTTATCATTCCATAAATATTATTGATTTTATGTCATTTGACAAAAACTCAGAAAGTAATATTTTTTTTTACATGGTCCAATCACTATCAATCTAATAATAAGTGATTCCTAGTGTATATTTGCTAGTGATCACTCTAAATATTAAAATAAATAGAAATATAACTATTTTATCATTTGAGCCCAACAGTCCATCGACATCCTATTTGATCGAGGTTTTTTTTATATAAAAATAATCAAATTAACGATTCTAATCAATCATAGATTTCGGGATCAATATTTTCAAATTTCCAAATCCAAGAACTAAACTCAATTGTCCATGGTCAATTCTGATTCAATTTGTAAATTAAAAGATTGTCGATTTGATTTAGTTATGATTCGAATCGAACTTAGATAAGAACTCGTTATACCTAACTAAATGCATTTAGATATTGGGTCTATTTTCGGGTTTGGAAATAAGTTATGTTATAGTTGTTCAGCATATTTGGATCATTTGGGGTTTTGTTGATTATTGAAATTTTCTGATATGTTTGAAAAGAAAATTGTAGAAAGGTAGACAAGATAAGAAAACTAAGAGATTTGATGAACCAAACACTTATATGTAGCTTTAGCTATACACATCATTGGTGAAAAAAAAAAATCTTTTAATTAAGATGCATAATATAGATCAAGAATTTGTTAATGAAACTAGTCACTATTCGTGAGCTATGCATCACTTGACTCTATATAAGAAAACATATGTACTCAAATTAAAAGTATAACATATGTAGTCAAATTAAAAGTATTAAAATCGCTTTGTATTGTGACTAGTAAATTCTTCTTCAAATAATCAACTAAACCATCAAATACAAGATTTGATAATTAAAATATAAGCAGTGCAACGTGTTTTAAGATACAAATAAACCTCAAGGTATCAAGATAATGGCTTACAGTACTGTAATAAATAATGGTGTGTTCAAGGTTATACTTAACCAAATGCATTAAGATTTTAGATTTATTTCTGAGTTTGGAAATAAGTCACGTTATAGTTTTATTCAACACCTTTGGATCATTTAATATTTTGATGATTGTTGAAATTTTCTAATGTGGTTGAACAGGATATTATAATAAAGCAATACACAAAATAAGGAAATACTAACTTATTTTCTTTTATTTAATTTTTAAATAGATTGTTTGAGGTTATGTGATAAGGATAGTCATTCAAGAACATACAGGTCAGGTCCCATCAATGATCGATCGACCAAAAGATCCTTTATCACCCTCAAACTCTAATTTCTTAGACATATCAGTATTCTTTTTGTAGTAGAAAAAATAAATAGAAGAAAAATCCCAAAATCAACATGGAAGTTCTACTCTAATAAACTCTTGGAGAATTTAAATTGTCACAAATGTTATAGGTTTACACTAGCAATCCAAGTTTTCGGCAACAACATGGTGCTTTCGCTGCACAGCAACAACATAGGAATCATATTGAGCAATAAATTTCTCCTTGCGGAGCAGGAAAAGAAATTTATTTCTGAACTTCTCTTCCTTTGGCGTCATGACAGATGGCAGGTTATGTTCTCTATCCAGCAATTTATTCTGATTAAGAAAATTCAGAACTTCATATCGAGGTCTCAACCTCTTCTCCAAGCTATACTTCAGAAGCATGGGATAGCGACTGATAGATGTCAGCTCACAACCAGCTTCCTTCGTCAGGAATGTCATCTTGTCACATATGCTCTTCTTTGAGAGTGTCCAAATTTTTGGGCACTTCCTGAATAAAGCATTGATGTCAGGCTGGGACCACCCAAAGCTCATCAGAGTTACCGACATAGCATCAAACTTGGACCTGCTCACATTAACGACCACATGAAGTGCATAAGTGTATACGCCAGAATCACGTGAGACACCCAATTCCTCAATATATTTGATAACTTCCTTTAATTTGTCTATTCTACCAAAATTGCCCGGCATTGTCACCACCATATGCGCGATGCGCTCGTCACTGATGCCATGTTCCCTCAAGAGAGATATACTGGGTTCTATATTCCGAGCCAAGCTAGAAGTAAGAATAAACAAGTTCCTCTTGCAGGCTTTCAGAAACCTCTGATTAGAACCAAGAAGTGACCTCCAGAAGTTGATCCTTGGTTGGATATCACGGAAACAGAGCAGAGTCGGACATGATGAAACCAGCTGAAATATTTCAGTGTCAGAAAATCCCATGTCCTGCAAAGATCTCATCCTGGGCTTCAGGACAGTCTCTACGTTAGCAAATATCAACTTGGGTTGCCTCCGGGTAAGCTTCATGACTTGTGCATCACTCCAACCGCTCTGCTTAAAGAACTCAATGGAAGGACTTGAACTTGGAAGTTTTTTTTCACAGATGCGATCCTTGGCCATTTTCGCAGCCTCTTTTGAGGAAAGTTCACATGACTGAAGCGGGTCGACCAACATAAATTTGGATATATGATTTGAACTGTGGTCTTCGGCAGTGGAAAAGCTAAACAGACTGCCGAGTTGATATGAGGAAAGATGGATGGTGGACTTGTTACATGAAAGAAGGCAAAAGAGCCTCTTCTGCACCAAAAACATTGTCTTTTGAGGCAGTATCACGTACTGTTTGCAGAAAAATACAAGAAAAGTAAGTCTTATTTCTGCCCTGTCCAATCCAAATTCCTCCTCTGCCTCAAATCAAGGATGGTGAAAACTTTCAACTAATCATCTGTCTCAGACAACATTCCTCTACCACTCATGTTAATCCACATGCATTCAATTCCAATCAGCCATTTCTTTCATAGATAAGTCTCTAACTGGTGTTTGCGAGTTGATAAAGAGTACCTATGATTAGTTACTCATTCTCATGCTCACATCCAAGCAATTCTCCACCACTGAAATAATGGCTTCAAATAACACCTGCACACTGACACTAAATTCCATTTATTTTTTTATTGTAGTTGGTGGGTTTAGACACTACCAAGCGTCCTATATCCCAGTAGCAATTGAAAAACCATATCAAATGTATTTCCATCAAATATTCTGCATAAGAGTATACTCATGTTTATACTAATAGGTTGAACATCAATGACTTGAAAAGGGTACCACAGAATTCAGAATAACCGGAAGTTGAATAATGTTTTCTCTAACATCAGAGTCACTAATGTCCTACAACTAAAACCTGGAACATTTCAAATCAGCACTTCCATCGTAACTGATCCATTTAATCAAGATTGCCCAAGAGATGATCTAGATTCACTAATGTCCTACAACTGAAACCTGAAACATTTCAAATCAGCACTTCCAGAGTAATTGATCCATTCCATCAAGAATGCCAAGAGATGATCTAGTTATAAGTCTAGCAAAACCGGTAAGTAGAAAAGACACTGTTTAATTAATCAATAACAGTAATTTGGGAGGTTCAACTTGCTAAAAAAGGCATTGCTGATGAAGATGTGCAACTTGACAAAAGAAAACAACATAGCTGGAAGACCAGAGAAAGGCAATAAATTTTCTGAAAAATGAATAAAGAGATAACAAAACTGCCTCAATCAAGAAATGCTACAGTTTATTTGGCTCTATGCTGATAAAGGAACTTAATTTATGAGAAAGATGCTCATGTAAACAACTTCAACTACAGTAAAAACATTATATGTAGCCTCAGCTACATATCATTAATGAAGAAAAAAAGCCTAGATCAGTGAGTTGCCAATAAAACCAGCAAATGCAAACAACCACAATAATAACAAAAGCCATGATGTCCAAACTATTCACGATCAGCCATATGGATCTTTTGCATAATTGAACTCTGTGTAAGAAAATATCTGTAGTTAAATTAAGAGCATTCAAATCTCTTTCTATTGTTACCAGTAAAGTCCACTTCAAATCACCAACTAAACCAGCAAATACAAGATTTGACAATTCAAATGTAAGCAGGCCTCTGTGTTTTGAGGCACGAACAAGCCTCAAGTAGTGAAGATAGTTGCTTTCAGCACAACAGCAGAGAACACGCTATGTTGGCATAAAGGTGTAAGGTTATACCTAACCAAATACATTGAGATTTTGGGTCTATTTTGGGGTTTGGAGATCACATCAAATTCTAGTTGTTTACTCAACTTGTACCTTAGTGTGAGTCAGGTCCTTTGGATCATTTCGGGTTTTGTGTTGAAATTTTCCGGTGTGGGCTGTAAAGACAATGCAGTAGACATTATAAGAAAACTAAGAGGTTTGATGAACCAAACACTTCATCAAAATAAGCAGTTGCTGTTGAGAGAGCTTCTTTTGGGAAACCTGGTCAGATTAGTACTACTTAGATATATTTTGAATTATAATGCTTCACATGAGGAATAGTCAGACTAGTGCACAAATAATTATAGTTTTCTTTGGCCAGTGACCCAATTATTGCCTCTGCTATCTCTTGTTCTATCTTTTCCATGCGTTTTATTTTTTTAAGACTTCCCCAGTTCTCTTTGCTCTATCTAAAAGTAGCACTTTTGCTGTCTAGCTTAACAACAGTATTTAACTTGCATTCTGCAACTTCTTATTTCTTTAAAGTAAATGCGCATACATGATATGCATGCATTTTTGCATCATTGAACATTTGAGATTGATAAAATTTACATTATTAGGTAAGTTCTAAACCAACTAATATCCGAGAGCTGGAAATTAATTGTCACTTGCCACTAAATACACTCATTGGAAATGTCATAATATAACAAAATTTAGAATACTGAGCACCATGTTTGACCACAGTATCTAGACTACGATCAAGTTAAGCAAATTTAGATAAATATTAGTCAAGATTATTTTTTATGACCTCCAGTACAAGTTACTATGATTGTGGACACTCTTAATAAGTCTAACTTTGCCAATTGAGAAGTAAGAGGCTGCTTCTTACGGATCATACCAGTAAGATCCTACAAGTACTGGGTAATTCAGGATTCAGTGCAAAGTCCAAAAAAGGTTTGCCAAATTTAGAATTCAAAACTCGTATATTTTGTGAATATGGTTCCCTATATTTAGTCCAAAGTTTAAGGGTAGTCCACTTATGGATATACACTATATACATCCCAGATTTTACACTTATGCCTATTACAGATTTCGATTTGTAATTTTAAGATTTATATTTTTCTCATATGTAAATTAGTCAGGGATTGTTATGTATAAGGATTTACTAAAAACAAATGGGAAAGAAATGTCGGGAACAGTTATGGAAACTACTTGCAGTTTAAAAACTCATTTAATGTGCTGTAATGGTTCAAAAAGTCATAACTCTTTAGGATAACTGAAAGGATGTTTTAGCATCCTTTCAATGTCTAAATAAACTCCGCTATATTGAAGAGTAAAGCAATAAGAAAATTCTAGTGCAAACAAAGTACTGAATTATGTCTTTCTCTTTATTTTCTAGTTGATTTTTTATTCTTCAAGTAATCAAGAAGTGCAATCTTGATTATTTCAGGTAATAGGCATTGTATCCTTAAAGATAGAATTTCTGTGAAGCCATCTGCATTGTAGTGGGAAAATTATCTATCTTGAAGATAGTTTCCTAGAAATGCCTTGCCTAATTTTGTTTTGTTCAAGTTTTACTCAGATCTGTATTTCTACTACAACAACTGTACCAATGTTCAAGAACAAAAGAAGATAATTGATGTCATAGGGAATTTGAAATGTCAGATAAAATTATTTTGAATACCAAAATGACTAATGTTTCAACAATGTAAAAATGAAAACACAGTTTATTATGACTGCCAAGGCACATATCTACCATCCCATTGCAAAGAAATGAAAATGAGAAAAAATGGAAATTAAAATATAAGCACAGCAAAATATAAAATCACATCTATGGATGAAGAAATCCACAGCCATGCGCAACAAAAAAGAACTAAGAGCTTCGATGTAATGAGCAGAGCATGAAGATACATAGACAGCTCCTAATAGCTTCTAGTACTAAAGTGCCCTCTCCAAATCCCATTAATGATGGCACCCCTTAGCCTCAAAATTGAATATATACATGCATTCTCTATGTGTAATTAGTAAATACGTGTGAAAAGAGGTCCAACATTTCATTACTGTGGTTCAAAGCAAGACACCAGAACCAGCATGCATGTGATGAAGTTATCCCAAGGGCAAAAAATTGACAAGAAACATGAGCTACGCTCCCATGTGTGGTTCCATCTGATGACTAAAGTATGCATATTATTATGTCTAAGCAACAAATAGGTATCGATTCATATTACAAAATTATTTGATGTTCATAACCATTTGAGAACCGACTTATGCGGCAAGCAACAAGAAATTAATAAAGGATCAAAAGATTAAATAAAATAGCATGTATTCCAATATGTATAGGCACGGCCAGATATTATGCATTAGAGACTCATTACAGATTAACCCATGTAGTTAGCTACCTTTAGCATCTCTGTCCCTACACATTAAAAGGTTACATTTGCATCCTTATAATTACGAAAGTGAATCATCTAGATCCATTTACCATGATGACGTCAGTTTTACTAACGGAAATACGAAAACAAAAGGTAAAAATATTATTTTAACGTTCCAGTTTGTGATGACGAACATCGTTGGTGGTGCTAGACAACAACGCAACTGGGTGTCACGGGTGATTGTTATGGATGAGGAGACTAGTAACGTGAGGTGAGGGCCGCTCTGCATCTGCATTTGCGTCGATGTAGTATCGAGCGACGAGAGGGCTACTGATACAAATGTTGAGCGGCACCGCTCAGCGTCAACATCAACGCAGTTGCCGAGAGGCACCCTTCGACATTTATATCGACAGTCCTTTCATCGCTCGACAACTGCATCGACGTCGATATAGATACAAAGCGACTATCACCTCTCGTGATCGCTCTCCTTATCCACAACAATCACCCACAACCCTCGGTGGCGCCATCGTCCACAACCACCGACGTCATCCGCCACCACTAACTGAAATATTTAAATTACCTTTTAACCTTTTATTTTTGTATTTTCGTTGGTAAAACTGACAACGTTAGAGTAAATAAACTTAGATATTATACTTTTGTAATTATAGGGATGGCAATATAAATTTTTAAAATGTAAGGATCGGGATGCTAAACCTAGACATTGCACTTACACGCAATAGGGAGTAGGAATTGAGGGTTCCTAGGGCTCTCCAATAGGAGGGGAAGAAACATTACAAGGGAGGTGAGTCACACGAGGGTGGGGATCAAATTGCTTGTCTTAATGGACCCAAATGGGGTTCAATTAAGGTTCAACACCACTCGAGCGTGCGACTAGACCGCCCAATGCCCAATCGGTCCTTGCCTAAGCGTCGCATGAGTGAAAAGGTCTGCGTGATGTGCACAACAAGGCTCTCAGGCCTCGCCTCGAGCGATTAGACGAGCACCAAGCACCCAATGTTTAGGTTAGATAGAACTAAGATGATCTAACTTGAATCTCATGACATTTAAAAAATAGATAGATATACAACCAATGTAGCTCAAATTCAATAATCTTTCTGGACCTATGATGAATTTGGTTCAAATCAGTGAGAATATGCCAATAAAACCAACAAGTGCAAACGACAACAATAATAACAAAAGCCATGATGTCCAAACTATTTATCATCATCCATATGGATCTTTTGTATCTTTGAACTCTGTGTAAGAAAATATCTGTTGTTAAATTAAGAGCATTATAATATCTCTCTATTGTTACCAGTAAAATCTCCTTCAATCACTGACAAGACCACCAAATACAAGATTTGACAATCCAAATATAAGCAGGCCAGTGTGTTTTGAGGTATGAGCAAGCCTCAAGTAGCGAAGATAGTTGCTTTCAGCACTTGGCAGAGAACATACTATGCTGACATAAAAGTGTAAGTTTATACCTAACCAAATACATTGAGATTTTGGGTCTATTTTGGGGTTTGGAAATCGAGTCAAATTCTAGTTGTTTACTCAACTTGTACTTTAGGGTGAGTCGAGTCCTTTGTATCATTTGGGGTTTTGTGTTGTTCTGGTGTGCTGGAAGAGGAAACTACAATGCAGTAAACATAATAAGAAAACTAAGAGGTTTGATGAATCAAACACTTCATCAAAATAAATAGTTGCTGTTGAGATAGTTTCTTTTGGGAAACCTAGTAAGATTAGTATTATCTTAGGTATATTTTTAATTAAAATGCTTCACATGAGGAATAGTCAGACTGGTGCACGATTCTATTGACAAATGATTATGATTTTCTTTGCACAGTGACCGGATTATTGTCTCTGCTATCTCTTTTTCTAACTTTTCCATGCTTTTTTGTCTCTAAGACTTCCCCGATCCTCTTTGCTCTCTCCGAAAGCATCACTTCTCCTGCTGTCTATCTTAACAACAGTATTTAACTTGCATACAGTGACATGCTATTTCTTTAAAGTAAATGCTCATGACATGCTGCAGACTGCTTGTTGGGAGGGGTAGCGGGTAACTATCAGGGAGTAGGAAAGGGAAGGGGAAGATGTAAAGAGAGGGTGAAGAGAAGGAGAAGGGATTGTGCGACGGCGAAGGAGGAGTAAGAGAGAGATACCGGACGCTGTACCGTTCGCTGGCGGAGAGGAAGCCGCAGCAGCCACCGTTCTCCGAGGAAAAAGCCGCAGCGATGAGAGCTCGACGGAGGAAGATGCCGCCGCCTTTCGCCAAGGAAAACGCCGCAGTCGCAGTAAGAGAAGGGAGGCAGTTTCACCGCTGCATTTAGGGCATTTGAGGACGCCGTTCTCATCTGGTTCAATCGAAACGAAGATCCAAATTGACTTGACTCCGGCTCGACCCTGCCTGAATCAGGCGGCCGGCTGGGCTTCACCCGGATGAACACGCTCGCCCGGCCCACTTATCGGGCGCCCGCTGACGTCAATTCTCCTTCGATTCACAAACTAAACCAGCAAATATAAGATGTGATGATTTAAATATAAGTAGGGCAATGTGATTTAAATATAAGTTATATTTTTTAAGCCTTAGTCACCATTTCAGAATCATCGATTTCAAAAATTGTCAATTCAAAATTTGGAATCAAAATCGAATTGGCAAGAATTGGTTTCGGTTTATTTTAGTTTGAACCTATAATTTTTCATTATTTTCATTTAAAAATAATTTATAATTAAATTTTTTTTAATTTTTGAAGATAAAGAATGTACAACTATGTTGAGTATAAGTGTAAATATGTAATGATATAATAAAATATTTGATATAAAATTATGTAAAAATTATAAATATTTAATCGCTTCTGATGTTAGATGTCTCGATCGTTTCTTCAATTGATATATTAAATAGGAGATCGTTATCCTTCTAGATGATCTCTAAGTTCTATTTCATCGTCTTTGTCTAATTAACTAATTGGAGGGTCGTGTTCAATCTACTTTTATCTAGAATTCAGTTGAAGTCTCGATCCATAGTTATCATCAACACTAGGGTTACTAGTATTCGTCATCAACATTGAAAATGTCATTATATATCATATACATCATTCTAGAATAAGAAACTCTATACCTATAATATTGTCACCAAACTGAAAAGAAATTGTTAGATATATATTAAGTTTGAGCTTGATGATCCATTTGATTTTTTTTATCTTTGTAATAATAGTTTTTCTCCCTTACAAATTTTATTATCTCTAATAACTAGATCCAAAAAAGTTTGGAAGGAACTATGTTGTCTACTATAATTAGCACTATAATAGTTATATAAGTTAATAATTAATTTTTTAATATCTCTAATTTTATGACCAATATTATTGACTCCTAAACTTTCATAATAAGTGGTTAAATAATTGAATAATTACTAAAGTCACTTAATCTAGTACCAGAGCTAAAAACATATGTAATTAAATAAATCGATAGAATTAAAAAATAATTTATATTTTTTTTTAATTTTATAGTTATTATTGTCATATTTAAATTATTATCATATTGATATTCTTATAATTCACCAAGCATAATAATACAAACAACCAAAAATAATATGCATAGTAAATGTATATATTACATGATTAAAAAGTTTTAAAATTCTTTCACATACATTCCGATGTTTCAAATATAAGAAAACTTTCATAATATTATTTGTAATAAAAATATATAATAATTTTTAATATTCAAAAGATTTTTTAAATAATTTATATATTGAATTCCATTAGGTAGAAATATTTTTAGGAAATCTTTTGATCCTTTTATTATTTAATTTATAAAATATGACTTAGTTTTTTCATTACTTATGGATGACTTCACATGAATGAAATAGCTTGCTTTATAGGAGAGATAAAAGTTTGAACATAAATTCAAAACATGACGAGCACATCTAACATGAAAAAACAAAACCATGGGAAGCAAGTTGGCAAGCTTTTTGTAATTTCAAAATAAAAGCGGTATTTATCATTGTTTTATTAAAACCAATGGAAAAAAATTTTAAGAATCAGATAATATATTATAAAATTTATCATTCCATAAATATTATTGATTTTATGTCATTTGACAAAAACTCTAAAAGTAATAATTTTTTTTACATGGTCCAATCTCTATCGATCTAATGATAAGTGATTCCTATGTATATTTGTTAGTGATCACTCTAAATATTAAAATAAATAGAAATATAACTATTTTATCATTTGAGACCAACAGTCCATCAACATCCTATTTGATCGAGGTTTTTTTTATATAAAAATAATCAAATTAACGATTCGAACCAATCGTAGATTTCGGGATCAATATTTTTAAATTTTCAAATCCAAGAACTAAAATCAATTGTCCATGGTCAATTCGGATTCAATTTGTAAATTAATAGATTGTCGATTTGATTTAGTTATGATTCGAATCGAACTTAGATAAGAACTAGTTATACCTAACTAAATGCATTTAGATATTGGGTCTATTTTCGGGTTTGGAAATAAGTTATGTTATAGTTGTTCAGCATATTTGGATCATTTGGGGTTTCGTTGATTATTGAAATTTTGTGATATGTTTGAAAAGGAAATTGTAGAAAGGTAGACAAGATAAGAAAACTAAGAGATTTGATGAACCAAACACTTTTATGTAGCTTTAGCTATACACATCATTGGTGAAAAAAAAAAATCTTTTAATTAAGATGCATAATATAGATCAAGAATTTGTTAATGAAACTAGTCACTATTCGTGAGCTATGCATCACTTGACTCTATATAAGAAAACATATGTACTCAAATTAAAAGTATAACATATGTAGTCAAATTAAAAGTATTAAAATCGCTTTGTATATACATATCAACAAAAATAAAAATAAAAAAAATAAAATATATATATATATATATATATATATATATATATATATATATATATATATATAAGAATCAGTATTCTTTTTGTTGTAGAGAAAAATAAGTAGAAGAAAAATCCCAAAATCAACATGGAAGTTCTACTCTAATAAACTCTTGCAGAATTTAAATTGTCACAAATGTTGTAGGTTTACACTAGCAATCCTAGTTTTCCGCAACATGGTGCTTTCCATGCACAGCAACAACATAGGAATCATATTGAGCAATAAATTTCTCCTTACGGAGCAGGAAAAGGAATTTCTTTCTGAACTTCTCTTCGGTTGCCATCATGACAGATGGCAGGTTATGTTCTCTATCCAGCAATTTATTCTGATCAAGAAAATTAAGAACTTCATATCGAGGTCTCAACCTCTTCTCCAAGCTAAACTTAAGAAGTATGGGATGGCTACTGATACATGTCAGCTCACAACCAGCTTCCTTCATCAGGAATGTCATCTTGTCAGATATGTTCTTCTTTGAGAATGACCAAATGGATGGGCACTTCCTGAATAAAGCATTGATGTCAGGCTGGGACCACCCAAAGCTCATCAGAGTTACCGACTTAGCATCAAACTTGGACCTGCTCACATTAATGACCACATTAAGTGCATAAGTGTATACTCTAGAATCACGTGGGACACCCAATTCCTCAATATATTTGATAGCTTCCTTTAATTTATTTGTCTATTCTACCAAAATAGCCCTGCATTGTCACCACCATATGTGAGATGCGCTCTTCACTGATGCCATGTTCCCTCAAGAGAGATATACTGGGTTCTATATTCCGAGCCAAGCTAGAAGTAAGCATAAACATGTTCCTCTTGCAGGCTTTCAGAAACCTCTCATTAGAACCAAGAAGTGACCTCCAGAAGTTGATCCTTGGTTGGATATCACGGAAACTGAGCAGAGACGGACATGATGAAACCAGCTGAAATATTTCAGTGTCAGAAAATCCCATGTCCTGCAAAGATCTCATCCTGGGCTTCAGGACAGTCTCTGCGCTAGCAAATATCAACTTGGGTCGCCTCCGGGTAAGCTTCATGACTTGTGCATCACTCCAACCGCTCTGCTTAAAGAACTCAATGGAAGGACTTGAACTTGGAAGTTTTTTTTCACAGATGCGATCCTTGGCCATTTTCGCAGCCTCTTTTGAGGAAAGTTCACATGACTGAAGGGGGTCGACCAACATAAATTTGGATCTATGATTTGAACTGTGGTCTTCGGCAGTGGAAAAGCTAAACAGACTGCAGAGTTGATACGAGGAAAGATGGATGGTGGACTTGTTACATGAGAGAAGGCAAAAGAGCCTCTTCTGCACCAAAAACATTGTCGTTTGAGGCAGTATCACGTACTGTTTGCAGAAAAATACAAGAAAAGTAGTCTTATTTCTGCCCTCTCCAATCCAAATTCCTCCTCTGCCTCAAATCAAGGATGGTGAAAACTTTCAACTAATCATCTGTCTCAGACAACATTCCTCTACCACTCATGTTAATCCACATGCATTCAGTTCCAATCAGCCATTTCTTTCAGAGATAAGTCTCTAACTGGTGTTTGCGAGTTAATAAAGAGTACCTATGATTAGTTACTCATTCTCATGCTCACATCCAAGCAATTCTTCACCACTGAAATAATGGCTTCAAATAACACCTGCGCACTGGCACTAAATTCCATTTATTTTTTTATTGTAGTTGGTGGGTTTAGACACTACCAAGCGTCCAATATCCCAGTAGCAATTGAAAAACCATATCAAATGTATTTTCATCAAATATGCTGCATTAGAGTATACTCATGTTTATACTAATAGGTTGAACATCAATGACTTGCAAAGGGTACCACCGAATTCAGAATAACTGGAAGATGAATAATGTTTTCTCTAACATCAGATTCACTGATGTCCTACAACTAAAACCTGGAACATTTCAAATCAGCACTTCCAGAGTAATTGATCCATTTAATCAAGAATGCCCAAGAGATGATCTAGATTCACTAATGTCCTACAACTAAAACCTGAAACATTTCAAATCAGCACTTCCAGAGTAATTGATCCATTTCATCAAGAATGCCAAGAGATGATCTAGTTATAAGTCTAGCAAAACCGGTAAGTAGAAAAGACACTGTTTAATTAATCAATAACAGTAATTTGTGAGGTTCAACATGCTAAAAAAGCATTGCTGATGAAGATGTGCAACTTGACAAAAGAAAACAACATAGCTGGAAGACCAGAGAAAGGCAATAAATTTTCTGAAAAATGAATAAAGAGATAACAAAACTGCCTCAATCAAGAAATGCTACAGTTTATTTGGCTCTATGCTGATAAAGGAACTTAATTTATGAGAAAGATGCTCATGTAAACAACTTCAACTACAGTAAAAACATTATATGTAGCCTCAGCTACATATCATTAATGAAGAAAAAAAGCCTAGATCAGTGAGTTGCCAATAAAACCAGCAAGTGCAAACAACCACAATAATAACAAAAGCCATGATGTCCAAACTATTCACGATCAGCCATATGGATCTTTTGCATCATTGAACTCTGTGTAAGAAAATATCTGTAGTTAAATTAAGAGCATTCAAATCTCTTTCTATTGTTACCAGTAAAGTCCGCTTCAAATCACCAACTAAACCAGCAAATACAAGATTTGACAATTCAAATGTAAGCAGGCCTCTGTGTTTTGAGGCACGAACAAGCCTCAAGTAGTGAAGATAGTTGCTTTCAGCACTACAGCAGAGAACACGCTATGTTGACATAAAGGTGTAAGGTTATACCTAACCAAATGCATTGAGATTTTGGGTCTATTTTGGGGTTTGGAGATCACATCAAATTCTAGTTGTTTACTCAACTTGTACCTTCGTGTGAGTCAGGTCCTTTGGATCATTTCGGGTTTTGTGTTGAAATTTTCCGGTGTGGGCTGTAAAGACAATGCAGTAGACATTATAAGAAAACTAAGAGGTTTGATGAACCAAACACTTCATCAAAATAAGCAGTTGCTGTTGAGAGAGCTTCTATTGGGAAACCTGGTCAGATTAGTACTACTTAGATATATTTTGAATTATAATGCTTCACATGAGGAATAGTCAGACTAGTGCACAAATAATTATAGTTTTCTTTGGCCAGTGACCCAATTATTGCCTCTGCTATCTCTTGTTCTATCTTTTCCATGCGTTTTATTTTTTTAAGACTTCCCCAGTTCTCTTTGCTCTATCTAAAAGCAGCACTTTTGCTGTCTAGCTTAACAACAGTGTTTAACTTGCATTCTGCAACTTCTTATTTCTTTAAAGTAAATGCGCATACATGATATGCATGCATTTTTGCATCATTGAACATTTGAGAATGATAAAATTTACATTATTAGGTAAGTTCTAAACCAACTAATATCCGAGAGCTGGAAATTAATTGTCACTTGCCACTAAATACACTCATTGGAAATGTCGTAATATAACAAAATTTAGAATACTGAGCACCATGTTTGACCACAGTATCTAGATTACGATCAAGTTAAGCAAATTTAGATAAATATTAGTCAAGATTATTTTTTATGACCTCCAGTACAAGTTACAATGATTGTCGACACTCTTAATAAGTCTAACTTTGCCAATAGAGAAGTAAGAGGCTGCTTCTTACGGATCATACCAGTAAGATCCTACAAGTACTGGGTAAGTCAGGATTCAGTGCAAAGTCCAAAAAAGGTTTGCCAAATTTAGAATTCAAAACTCGTATATTTTGTGAATATGGTTCCTTATATTTAGTCCAAAGTTTAAGGGTAGTCCACTTATGGATATACACTATATACATCCCAGATTTTACACTTATGCCTATTACAGATTTCGATTTGTAATTTTAAGATTTATATTTTTCTCATATGTAAATTAGTCAGGGATTGTTATGTATAAGGATTTACTAAAAACAAATGGGAAAGAAATGTCGGGAACAGTTATGGAAACTACTTGCAGTTTAAAAACTCATTTAATGTGCTGTAATGGTTCAAAAAGTCATAACTCTTTAGGATAACTGAAAGGATGTTTTAGCATCCTTTCAATGTCTAAATAAACTCCGCTATATTGAAGAGTAAAGCAATAAGAAAATTCTAGTGCAAACAAAGTACTGAATTATGTCTTTCTCTTTATTTTCTAGTTGATTTTTTATTCTTCAAGTAATCAAGAAGTGCAATCTTGATTATTTCAGGTAATAGGCATTGTATCCTTAAAGATAGAATTTCTGTGAAGCCATCTGCATTGTAGTGGGAAAATTATCTATCTTGAAGATAGTTTCCTAGAAATGCCTTGCCTAATTTTGTTTTGTTCAAGTTTTACTCAGATCTGTATTTCTACTACAACAACTGTACCAATGTTCAAGAACAAAAGAAGATAATTGATGTCATAGGGAATTTGAAATGTCAGATAAAATTATTTTGAATACCAAAATGACTAATGTTTCAACAATGTAAAAATGAAAACACAGTTTATTATGACTGCCAAGGCACATATCTACCATCCCATTGCAAAGAAATGAAAATGAGAAAAAATGGAAATTAAAATATAAGCACAGCAAAATATAAAATCACATCTATGGATGAAGAAATCCACAGCCATGCGCAACAAAAAAGAACTAAGAGCTTCGATGTAATGAGCAGAGCATGAAGATACATAGACAGCTCCTAATAGCTTCTAGTACTAAAGTGCCCTCTCCAAATCCCATTAATGATGGCACCCCTTAGCCTCAAAATTGAATATATGCATGCATTCTCTATGTGTAATTAGTAAATACGTGTGAAAAGAGGTCCAACATTTCATTACTGTGGTTCAAAGCAAGACACCAGAACCAGCATGCATGTGATGAAGTTATCCCAAGGGCAAAAAATTGACAAGAAACATGAGCTACGCTCCCATGTGTGGTTCCATCTGATGACTAAAGTATGCATATTATTATGTCTAAGCAACAAATAGGTATCGATTCATATTACAAAATTATTTGATGTTCATAACCATTTGAGAACCGACTTATGCGGCAAGCAACAAGAAATTAATAAAGGATCAAAAGATTAAATAAAATAGCATGTATTCCAATATGTATAGGCACGGCCAGATATTATGCATTAGAGACTCATTACAGATTAACCCATGTAGTTAGCTACCTTTAGCATCTCTGTCCCTACACATTAAAAGGTTACATTTGCATCCTTATAATTACGAAAGTGAATCATCTAGATCCATTTACCATGATGACGTCAGTTTTACTAACGGAAATACGAAAACAAAAGGTAAAAATATTATTTTAACGTTCCAGTTTGTGATGACGAACATCGTTGGTGGTGCTAGACAACAACGCAACTGGGTGTCACGGGTGATTGTTATGGATGAGGAGACTAGTAACGTGAGGTGAGGGCCGCTCTGCATCTGCATTTGCGTCGATGTAGTATCGAGCGACGAGAGGGCTACTGATACAAATGTTGAGCGGCACCGCTCAGCGTCAACATCAACGCAGTTGCCGAGAGGCACCCTTCGACATTTATATCGACAGTCCTTTCATCGCTCGACAACTGCATCGACGTCGATATAGATACAAAGCGACTATCACCTCTCGTTATCGCTCTCCTTATCCACAACAATCACCCACAACCCTCGGTGGCGCCATCGTCCACAACCACCGACGTCATCCGCCACCACTAACTGAAATATTTAAATTACCTTTTAACCTTTTATTTTTGTATTTTCGTTGGTAAAACTGACAACGTTAGAGTAAATAAACTTAGATATTATACTTTTGTAATTATAGGGATGGCAATATAAATTTTTAAAATGTAAGGATCGGGATGCTAAACCTAGACATTGCACTTACACGCAATAGGGAGTAGGAATTGAGGGTTCCTAGGGCTCTCCAATAGGAGGGGAAGAAACATTACAAGGGAGGTGAGTCACACGAGGGTGGGGATCAAATTGCTTGTCTTAATGGACCCAAATGGGGTTCAATTAAGGTTCAACACCACTCGAGCGTGCGACTAGACCGCCCAATGCCCAATCGGTCCTTGCCTAAGCGTCGCATGAGTGAAAAGGTCTGCGTGATGTGCACAACAAGGCTCTCAGGCCTCGCCTCGAGCGATTAGACGAGCACCAAGCACCCAATGTTTAGGTTAGATAGAACTAAGATGATCTAACTTGAATCTCATGACATTTAAAAAATAGATAGATATACAACCAATGTAGCTCAAATTCAATAATCTTTCTGGACCTATGATGAATTTGGTTCAAATCAGTGAGAATATGCCAATAAAACCAACAAGTGCAAACGACAACAATAATAACAAAAGCCATGATGTCCAAACTATTTATCATCATCCATATGGATCTTTTGTATCTTTGAACTCTGTGTAAGAAAATATCTGTTGTTAAATTAAGAGCATTATAATATCTCTCTATTGTTACCAGTAAAATCTCCTTCAATCACTGACAAGACCACCAAATACAAGATTTGACAATCCAAATATAAGCAGGCCAGTGTGTTTTGAGGTATGAGCAAGCCTCAAGTAGCGAAGATAGTTGCTTTCAGCACTTGGCAGAGAACATACTATGCTGACATAAAAGTGTAAGTTTATACCTAACCAAATACATTGAGATTTTGGGTCTATTTTGGGGTTTGGAAATCGAGTCAAATTCTAGTTGTTTACTCAACTTGTACTTTAGGGTGAGTCGAGTCCTTTGTATCATTTGGGGTTTTGTGTTGTTCTGGTGTGCTGGAAGAGGAAACTACAATGCAGTAAACATAATAAGAAAACTAAGAGGTTTGATGAATCAAATACTTCATCAAAATAAATAGTTGCTGTTGAGATAGTTTCTTTTGGGAAACCTAGTAAGATTAGTATTATCTTAGGTATATTTTTAATTAAAATGCTTCACATGAGGAATAGTCAGACTGGTGCACGATTCTATTGACAAATGATTATGATTTTCTTTGCACAGTGACCGGATTATTGTCTCTGCTATCTCTTTTTCTAACTTTTCCATGCTTTTTTGTCTCTAAGACTTCCCCGATCCTCTTTGCTCTCTCCGAAAGCATCACTTCTCCTGCTGTCTATCTTAACAACAGTATTTAACTTGCATACAGTGACATGCTATTTCTTTAAAGTAAATGCTCATGACATGCTGCAGACTGCTTGTTGGGAGGGGTAGCGGGTAACTATCAGGGAGTAGGAAAGGGAAGGGGAAGATGTAAAGAGAGGGTGAAGAGAAGGAGAAGGGATTGCGCGACGGCGAACGAGGGGTTAGAGAGAGATACCGGACGCTGTACCGTTCGCTGGCGGAGAGGAAGCCGCAGCATCCACCGTTCTCCGAGGAAAAAGCCGCAGCGATGAGAGCTCGACGGAGGAAGATGCCGCCGCCTTTCGCCAAGGAAAACGCCGCAGTCGCAGTAAGAGAAGGGAAGGGAGACAGTTTCACCGCTGCATTTAGGGCATTTGAGGATGCCGTTCTCATCTGGTTCAATCGGAACGAAGATCCAAATTGACTTGACTCGGGCTCGACCATGCTTGAATCAGGGCGGCCGGCTGGGCTGCACCCGGTTGAACACCCTCGCCCGGCCCACTTATCGGGCGCCCGCTGACGTCAATCCTCCTTCGATTCACAAACTAAACCAGCAAATATAAGATTTGATGATTTAAATATAAGTAGGGCAATGTGATTTAAATATAAGTTATATTTTTTAAGCCTTAGTCACCATTTCAGAATCATCGATTTCAAAAATTGTCAATTCAAAATTTGGAATCAAAATCGAATTGGCAAGAATTGGTTTCGGTTTATTCTAGTTTGAACCTATAATTTTTCATTATTTCATTTAAAAATAATTTATAATTTTTTTTTTTTTGAAGATAATGAATGTACAACTATGTTGAGTATGAGTGTAAATATGTAATGATATAATAAAATATTTGATATGAAATTATGTAAATATTATAAATATTTAATCGCTTTTGATGTTAGATGTCTCGATCGTTTCTTCAATTGATATATTAAATAGGAGATCGTTATCCTTCTATATGATCTCTAAGTTCTATTTCATTGTCTTTGTCTAATTAACTAATTTGAGGGTCGTGTTCAATCTACTTTTATCTATAATTCAGTTGAAGTCTCGATCCATAGTTATCATCGACACTAGGGTTACTAGTATTCATCATCAACATTGAAAATATCATTATATATCATATCCAACAAGAAACTCTATTATTGTCACATATTAAGTTGCTAGATACATATTAAGTTTGAGCTTGATGATCCATTTGATTTTTTTTATCTTTGTAATAATAGTTTTTCTCCCTTACAAATTTTATTATCTCTAATAACTAGATCCGAAAAAGTTTGGAAGGAACTATGTTGTCTCCTATAATTAGCACTATAATAGTTATATATGTTAATAATTAATTTTTTAATATCTCTAATTTTATGACCAATATCATTGACTCCTAAACTTTCATAATAAGTGGTTAAATAATTGAATAATTACTAAAGTCACTTAATCTAATACGAGAGTTAAAAACATATGTTATTAAATAAATCGATAGAATTAAAAAAAATTATATTTTTTAAATTTTATAGTAATTATTGTCATATTTAAATTATTATCATATTGATATTCTTATAACTCACCAAGCATATTAATACAAACAACCTAAAAAAATATGCATAGTAAATATATATATTACATTATTAAAAAGTTTTAAAATTCTTTCGCATACATTCCAATGTTGCGAATATAAGCAAACTTTCATAATATTATTTGTAATAAAAATATATAATAATTTTTAATATTCAAAAGATTTTTTAAATAATTTATATATTGAATTCCATTAGGTAGAAATATCTTTAGGAAATCTTTTGATCCTTTTATTATTTAATTTATAAAATATGACTTATTTTTTTCATTACTTATGGATGACTTCACATGAATGAAATAGCTTGCTTAATAGGAGAGATAAAAGTTTGAACATAAATTCAAAACATGACGAGCACATCTAACATGAAAAAAAAAAAACCATGGAAACCAAGTTGGCAAGCTTTTTGTAATTTCAAAATAAAAGCGGTATTTATCATTGTATTATTAAAACCAATGGAAAAAATTTTTAACAATCAAATAATATATTATAAAATTTATCATTCCCTAAATATTATTGATTTTATGTCATTTGACAAAAACTCTAAAAGCAATAAGTTTTTTTACATGGTCCAATCACTATCAATCTAATGATAAGTGATTCCTAGTGTATATTTGCCAGTGATCACTCTAAATATTAAAATAAATAAAAATATAACTATTTTTTTTTATAAAAAATGTATAATGTGCGAGCTAATGTGGTACACGGAATTTGTCATGTGGTAGGATTTAAAGCCTTGACAATAATTGATAAATCTAATTTTTTTCATCAAAACTAAAAGACAAATATTTAACAAAAATTAATATAGCTAATGTTTGATAGTTTTTAATATAAAAATTAAAAATGGGATTAGTAGGGTACTCAAAAATTTAAGTTTGACTTTTCTCCACGTCAAGTTGTTTATTGGATGTTTCTTTACAATATAATTTAATAATGTTCATATTTTTTTAAAAATGACCATAGATGTGTTCATACTATTACCTACCTGGTAATTATTCTCTTAATAAATTTCTCCTCGCTTAGCAGGAAAAGAAATTTCTTTCAGAACTCTTCAGATAGCAGCATCACGACAGCTAGAGAAAGGTTATGTCCTCTTATAATAGAGCAATTTATTCTGCTTAAGAAAATTCGGAACTTCATATCGAGGTCTCAACCTCTTCTCCAAGCTATATGTAAGACGGAAAATGATATATGTCAGCTCACAACCAGCTTCCTTCACAAGTTGGGCTTGGAGACAAGCTAGCAGTAAGGAGAGTCATTCATCTCCCGGAGGCTCTGATGATCCGGATATTGTTAGGGTTTTTTTTTCCTGAGTTTTTGAATAATATTTATTGAGTCTGTTTAGTTCAGTTATTTATTAAGTCGATTTAATTTAGTTAAAATCAGATAAAGATTTATTTAATATTTATTTATTATTAAGAGTCCAAATTCTGATGGACCATAGGTGGAACTCTGTAAACAATGATGTAACTCTTTCTTTTAAGGAATCAATCAATGAGTTCCAATCTATGGACAAACCTTAGGAGGTAGATCCCCTCGAAGTGATCAAGGAGGCCGACCCCCTCAAAGTGATCAAGGAGGCCGATCCCCTCGAAGCGATCATTTCCTTTTCTTCATTTTCTTCCACGATAAGACCTTAGAGTTTTAACAATTGGTAGCAGGGCAGCGATCCTCGGCGTTCTCGCTGTAGTATTGTCATAGCTATAAAAAAAAAAACGTTTGTAAGAAGGTGAACCCGACAGCCACCGAGAAGAAGACGACCAGCAGCCTTTAAAAAAGAGAGAGAGAGAGAGAGAGAGAGAGAAGAAGAAGAAGAAGAAGAAGAAGCAACAACTGCAGCCACGCACCCTTGCTTCTGGCCAGCTCACCCGTCGCCCGTCGCTGCTCTTCGGCCAGCGATCGACTCTGCCCCACTTCTAGCCAGAGTCCACCATCGCCTCCCATTTGAGCCACCACCGTTGCCAGGAGATGACACTACCAACGTCCCACTCCGCCGTAGCCCTGCTCCTCTTCTCCACCGCCGCTGCAGGGCAACTCCTTCTCCACCGCCGGTGTTGCTTCCCGGCCGATCGATCACCGCCGCCCGCCTCCCAACTACAACTCTATCCGTGCCCCCCCTTGGGTCGCAGCCGCAGTCGCCGGTTGCCGCAGCCCCAACTTCCCTTCTTCCCCACTGTTGCTGCAAGGCAACTCCTTCTCCACTACCGCCGTTGCTTCCTGGCCGCTCGATCACCGCTACCCGCCTCCCAACCGCAACCCTAGCCGTGCCCCCCCTGGGTCGCAGTCGCAGCCCCTCGTTGCAACGGTTACAGAAACAAAGCTTCCTCTGTTGTCGCAGCCCTCCTTCCCTATCACGACCCTCGCTGCTATTGAATCTCGTATTTTGATGATGAAACTAATTGATAATTATGTTTTAATATGCATTTTAAGTGACGTAGGATGCTTTGATCAGGATGAGACAATTAAAGCAGGAAAAATCATATTGGGCCGGAGGAACATGTTAGAAGATTGGACGTCGGGCTAGTGGATCAGTCGACGTATCGACAGAAGGCTTCAGGCCGTGGATTCAGGCATCGGGCCAAGAAGAGCAGGTATTGCGCCAAGGATATTGGAGTTACGGAGTCAACTGGCTGATTGGGTAATAGGCCGTAGGAGAGGATGATGCGCCAAAGAATCAGACGAAGCGTCAAGGGACCAATGACATGCCAGACAACTTGATTAATGCTTAGTATTAATTGTCTAGATCAAAGTTTGTTTTACATATGCAGGATTAACTACGATTACAGCAAGACATGCAGCAGGTGTTGTGCCGGAGTCAAGACTAAGATCACGTTGGGGGTTCGAGAGTTCGACGGAAGTCCGGATGATCGTCGGAGGTTCTACGGGAATAAATCCGAGAAGTCCAGGAGCTTGCCAAAGAAGCTCGTCAGAACTCGCTAAGTGGATCGTCGTAAGTCCAGGAGTTTGCTGGAAGTCTGCCGGAGCATCGCCGAGGGTTCGTCGGATGTTCGCCAGAAGTTTGCCGGAAGCTCACCAGAAGAAGCGATTGATGCACCAGAGCAAGTTGCAGTATTAATGTCTTAAATATCGTAGTTAGCATGTAGATTAAGTTAGGAATAGAAGGTGATCCCATTAACTTAATCTGGGGGCAATTGGGCCCTTGACAGACCCAAATTAGGCCGAATGGATTAGCCCATTCGGACCTAGAATTCTTGTCCAGTGGTGGCACCGCCTAGGAGCTCAGTCTCCCAGGAATGCCAGGCAGTGGTACCGCCTGAGCTCGGTCTCTGAGCAAAGCTGAGTAGTGGTACCACCCCTGTTAGGCGATGGTACCGCCTGAGCTCGGTCTCTGAGCAATGCTAGGCGGTAGTACCGCCTAGTTATGGCGGTAGTACCGCCAGGACCCCGGAAATTCGGGAGATGATATTTTTGAGCTCCAAATTCGAACTAGTTGAGGTCTATATAAACCTCACCCTTTCTTGCACTTCGCTTAATCTTAAGTTGAAGAACTTTCCGAAACGATTTTTCATCGAAAGTGTTTTTATCATACGAACATCGTTTTAAATCGTCGAAAGTTATCCGCTGCACTAATTCACACCCCCCCCCCCTCTTAGTGCTTTTGATCCTAACAATTGGTATCAAAGCCTCGTTTTTCATATTTGGTTTAACACCCAAATTGAAATGGCTCTTTTCGGCAACCAAGAGGGTCACTCTCTCATTCATCCTCCCTTTTTCAATGGGACGAACTACACTTATTGGAAAACTCGAATGAGAGTTTTCTTGCTTTCATTGGATTTGAATTTATGGCACATTATCGAATCCGATTTTAAAAGGTCTTCTCTTCCAATAAAAGATTGGAATGATTTGGAGAAGACATTTTCTTTAAATGTTAGAGCTATAAACGCTCTATTTTGCGCCTTAGACAAAATCGAGTTTAATCGGGTTTCTACTTGCGAATCGGCTTTCGACATATGACACATTCTTGAAATCACACACGAAGGCACAAGTAGTATTAAGGATTCTAAAGTTAATTTTTTAATGCATGATTTCGAGCTCTTTCGAATGAAGCCGAGCGAAACCATTGTTGACATGTACACTCGTTTTATGGATGTCGTCAATAGTTTAAAAGCTCTTAGCAAATGTTTTTCGGATTTTAAACTTGTAAACAAGATTTTGCGTTCTCTTAATAAAACTTGGGATTCAAAAGTAATCGCTATTCAAGAATCAAAAGATTTGAACCATTTCCCTCTTGAAGAACTAATAGGGTCTTTGATGACCTATGAATTAACGTGCAATACACGTGAAGAACTTGAGAACCACTTTCCACAAAACAGGAAGGATTTGGGACATAGAACATTTGAAGACCACTCGAGCATAAGCCCAAGTGATGGTGAATATGAACTCCTCGCTAAGAAATTTAAAAAGTCAATGAAATAAAAACTTAAGAACAAAAAGAACGGAACTACTTGCCTTGAATGCAAGAAGCAGAACAAAAATCGAAACCCCCTTAATTTATTTTGAAATTACTTGATTTTTTCATGATGTATTTTCTTTTTTTAATAATTATTCTTGAAAATTATATGTTTAAAAAAAATTAAAAATGCAAGAATATAATCAAGCTCATAATTTTAAAAATAATAATGAAAATTATATGTTTTATGTTAATGGAATAAAATGTTAGATTTAAATCTAATGATAATATGTATAGAGCCTTATGTGTACAGGAAGATAAGTGAAAGCGCTATCACCTTCTTGGTGCTGTATATAGATGACATTCTAATTATTGGGAATGATATAGGAATACTCTCCACGGTTAAGGCTTAGTTATCTAGACACTTCTTCATGAAGGACTTAGGCAAAGCATCTTATATTTTGGAGATTTGAATCTATAGAAATATATTCAAGAGGATGCTTGGTTTATTCCAATCTAATTACATAGACATCATTGTCAAAATATTTAGTATGAAAAATTTCAAGAGATGTCTCATACCGATAAGACACAAAATATCACTATCGAGGAGTATATCCCAAAAGACTCTTATAGAAAGGACAGACATGAATAGGATACCCTATGTCTCAGCGATAAGATCTATCATATATACTATGTTATGTACCAGGTCTAATATAATACATGCTCTAAGTATTACAAGTAGGTATCACACGGATTCAGATTTGAGATTTGAAATACTGAAAGACAGTAAAATACATCCTTAAATACTTGAGAAGGAGTAAGGATCTGATATACGAAAAAAGTAAAAAGGTAACATATTAACTTATTTAATAGTATCAATCGATACAAGCACATGTACTAATCGATTCTCGACCTTTTTCTACGTATAGACTAATATCTAATCTTTTTCCTACGTACTAGTCTATACGAGCTAGTCTGTATACTGATAACACATGTACTACTCTAAACAAGCTAGTCTGTATACTGATAAGATGTTGTATCGGTACGATATTCTTCGTACTATTTCGAGTTGTTCATCAAACATCGATAAGAAGTCTCAAAAACCAAAATATTGATAAGAATTAAACAAAGAAGATAGAAAGATAGAAATTGTAGAAGAACTATGAAATGTATAAGATGTAATTGGCTAATACATTTTGATAGTGAGCTCTTGATAGCCATTTATACACATTCAGCATGGAGGATTTTTCTCAACTGCTGAGAGATTTCCTCAACTGCCTTGAGGAAATCTTATCTGCTTATCATGCCCCCGCAAGATTGAGCTTCCATCAAGGATGCCGATCTTGGACCGATGAGATGAAAATAGTTTACGGGCGAGAGGCTTTGTGAGTGAGTCGGCTAGTTGATCTGCTGTATGTACGTGAGAAACTCGGAGTTGATGTCTGACAACTTGATCTCGCACAAAATGGAAGTCGATGGCTATGTGTTTCATGCGGGAATGGAACACTGGATTGGCACATAAATAAGTAGCTCTAATATTATCACAATATATTATAGGAATAACCGTGGAGTTGACGTTGAGTTCCTTGAGCAAATTTGTGACCCAATTGAGTTCAGCAGCGGCGGTGGCGACGGCACGGTATTCAGCTTCAGTTGTAGATCGTGCAACCGTCTTTTGTTTTTTAGAACTCCAACTGATTGGAGTAGCTCCAAGGAAGACAATGTATCCGGATGTAGATGTTCTATCATCAAAGTTCCCTGCCCAATCAGCATCAGCAAAGGCATGGAGATGGAGTGAAGTATTTTTATGAAGAAAAATGCCATGATTAAGAGTCCCTTTAAGATACCGCAAAATTCGTTTGACCGCAGACCAATGCGTAGTAGATGGTCGATGCATGAATTACGATAACTTATTGACGGCAAATGAAATATCTGGACGGGTGAGAGCCAAGTACTGTAAGGAGCCAAGGACTTGTCGATACTGAGTCGAATCTGTAGCAGGACTTCCATCACATAATTTAAGTGATTCACTGGTAGAGAGAGGAGTTGTAACCTCTTTCGCATCCTGCATGTTTGCCTTTGATAATAAATCTTGAATATACTTTCTTTGTGATAGGAAGAGACCTGAAGATGTAAATGTTGCTTCCACTCCCAGAAAGTAGCTTAAAGTTCCTAGATCTTTGAGGGAGAATCGATCGGCCAAGTGCTTTAGAAATGCCTGAGTCTTCAAAGGATCATTTCCTGTGACAATAATATCATCCACATATACTAAAAGATATATTATGCTTCCATTGTGCTGGCAAATGAATAACGAGGCATCAGATTTTGAATTGATGAAGCCAATTGAGGTCAAAAACGAGCCAAGCTCGTTATACCAAGCCCTTGGAGCTTGACGAAGTCCATAAATAGCTTTTTGAAGTTTGCAGACATGCCTCGGATATTGAGGATGAACGAAACCAGGAGGTTGTTGCATAAAGACATCTTCAGTAAGTGACCCCTGTAAAAAGCAGCAGCCATCTGGAAGAAGCAGCAGCCCTCTTCAGCATTGCATACAGCTACTCTTCTACATCTGACGTCTTCATCATCTACCTCCCGACCGGAGTCCGACCATCCCTCTCGTGGCGACGTCTCCGGCCCTCAGCCGTAGCCATTCGCTGCAGCCTACTGCAGCACTTGCGGCTGCTAATATCAGATCCGTGGGCAACGCTCCTAAAGGAAGCACAGTCACGGCCTTTGTTTCTACCGCCAGCTGCTGCTCCCTTGCCAACCGAAGTCTTCCGCTGAAAACTCCGTTGCTCTTCCGGCCACCAAACTCCAATACTGCATTACTGCAACTATCTCCAACCTTGCAGATTTCTCCAGCATCGCTGCAGAAATCACTGCAAGTTGCAGAGATTTCTTCCACCTCGCTGCAACAATCCAGTGCCAAATCCAGCCCACCAACTATGGTTACGTCAAGATCGCCTCATCCTCCAAGCTATTCAAGCTTCCGTTGCTGGATCCATTGCCCCGCTGATATCCTCATGTACGACTGCTGCAGAAGCATGGTGCAAATTACAAACAACTTTGGCAAATCGCTCGCGTACTCGCATGCTCGGACTTCTCTCCAATCTGATGAAAATGAAACAAGAGGGAAGTACTATTGCTGATTATCTACAAAATATCAAAGTTATCATCGATGAGTTAGCATCGCCCGTAAACTATTTTCATCTCATCGGTCCAAGATCGGCATCCTTGATGGAAGCTCAATCTTGCGGGGGCATGATAAGCAGATAAGATTTCCTCAAGGCAGTTGAGGAAATCTCTCAGCAGTTGAGAAGCAGATAAGATTTCCTCAACTGCCTTGAGGAAATCTTATCTGCTTATCATGCCCCCGCAAGATTGAGCTTCCATCAAGGATGCCGATCTTGACGTAACCATAGTTGGTGGGCTGGATTTGGCACTGGATTGTTGCAGTGAGGTGGAAGAAATCTCTGCAGCTTGCAGCGATTTCTGCAGCGATGCTGGAGAAATCTGCAAGGTTGGAGATAGTTGCAGTAATGCAGTATTGAAGTTTGCAGACATGCCTCGGATATTGAGGATGAACGAAACCAGGAGGTTGTTGCATAAAGACATCTTCAGTAAGTGACCCCTGTAAAAAGGCATTGTTAACATCCAATTGTCGTATGTGCCAGCCCTTTGAGATAGCCAAACTCAGGATAAGACGGATTGTTGTGGGTTTAACAACGGGACTAAATGTCTCTGTGAAGTCGACACCAGGTCGTTGATGAAACCCTTTGGCGACTAGACGTGCTTTGTATCTGGCAACGGATCCGTCTGGGTTCCGCTTAATTCGAAAGACCCATTTACACCCGATGATATTTTGTGTGTGATGAAAGGGTACTAAGGTCCATGTAGAGTTATGGAGGAGAGCATCATATTCGTCACACATGGCTTTACGCTAGTGAGAAGATTTTTGAGCTTGAGTGATTGTAGTGGGTTCACTGGCCTCAGTGGAGGAATTTGTTATAGCATGTAAGTCAAGGACTTGACGTGGTTTGAAAATACCACTTTTGGAGCGTGTTGTCATTGGATGTCTAGGGGGGGTGGAAGTGGTAGATTGTGTTGGTGGTATAGCCGAGGGCGAGTCACTGTCATGGACCGGGCCAACCGTCGGCACAACAATGTCACTAGATCTAGGAGAAGGTAAAGCCAGTGGCAATGTTGCCGAGGGTATGACTTCATTAATAGGGGAAACTTGTGAGGAAGGGAGTGGAGGAATAGAGGGAGTGAGAAGCTGTTGAACTGGAGTAATAGTAGTATGTGAATTTTGAGAGTAAGGACTGGACGGTGTCATTGGAGGTTCGTGTGATGAGATCGGAGGGATATTCCAGTGATGTATGTTTATCGGAGTAGTTTGCATGGTAGGATTATTTTGAAAAGGAAAGACAGACTCCTCAAAGATAACATGACGTGATATAAAGACCTTTTTAGTTTGGGGTTCATAGCATCGAAAAGCATTATGTTCAAGAGAGTAGCCTATAAAAGTGCAAGGCTTAGATCGTGGTGTTAGCTTATGTGACGCATAGGGACGGAGCCATGGATATAACCATGTGTACTTAGTAAAATAATCTACAAAAATGACATAAAAACGAAACTTGTCAAAAGAAGGAATTGGGGCAGGGCCCCACACGTCGGTATAAATGATTTCAAATGGTTTAGAGCAAGAAATGGAGGTTGTCCCAAAAGACAGTTTATGACTTTTATTGCAAAGACAAGCATCACAATGATTAATAGTGCTATTGATTTTCAAGGTAGGAAGAGAATAACGAGAAAGTAATTTTTGCTGAATAAAAGGGGAGGGATGACCAAGACGACGATGCCATACATCAACCGGAGCTGCGATTGAGGAGTGAGCAGTAGGAAGGGTAATTTGTGAAGTGGATGGCCACTCATAAATGTTGTCTTTGTTCTGGCCCTGGACCAAGGATGCCCCCGTGCTCAAATCCTTGACAAGAAAAAAGTTAGGAAAGAATTCAATTGATGTATTATTTTGTTTACAGAATTGAGAAACGGAAATGAGGTTTCTTTTAATGTTAGGTGCACACAAAACATCATCGAGTGTAAAGGTTGTGGTAAGTGAACTAAGCGTTAATATTAGATCGCCTCATTTGGAAGAAGCAGCAGCCCTCTTCAGCATTGCATACAGCTACTCTTCTACATCTGACGTCTTCATCATCCACCTCCCGACCGGAGTCCGACCATCCCTCTTGTGGCGACGTCTCCGCCCCTCAGCCGTAGCCATTCGCTGCAGCCTACTGCAGCACTTGCGGCTGCTAATATCAGATCCGTGGGCAATGCTCCTAAAGGAAGCACAGTCACGGCCTTTGTTTCTACCGCCAGCTGCTGCTCCCTTGCCAACCGAAGTCTTCCGCTGAAAACTCCGCTGCTCTTCCGGCCACCAAACTCCAATACTGCATTACTGCAACTATCTCCAACCTTGCAGATTTCTCCAGCATCGCTGCAGAAATCGCTGCAAGCTGCAGAGATTTCTTCCACCTCGCTGCAACAATCCAGTGCCAAATCCAGCCCACCAACTATGGTTACGTCAAGATCGCCTCATCCTCCAAGCTATTCAAGCTTCCGTTGCTGGATCCATTGCCCCGCTGATATCCTCATGTACGACTGCTGCAGAAGCATGGTGCAAATTACGAACAACTTTGGCAAATCGCTCGCGTACTCGCATGCTCGGACTTCTCTCCAATCTGATGAAAATGAAACAAGAGGGAAGTACTATTGCTGATTATCTACAAAATATCAAAGTTATCATCGATGATTTAGCTTTGATAGGTCATTCTCTCAGCGATGAAGAAGTCCTAATCCATACCCTCAATGGCCTAGGAGGCGAGTACAAAGAACTGATGGCAGCACTTCGGGCACGTGACTCACCAATATCATTCGAAGAACTTTATGATAAGTTGATCGACTATGAGACGTACTTGAAGCGTGATGATAAGTTGCCCGGACCACCTATTACAGCTCTGATACCATGATAAGAATTAAACAAAGAAGATAGAAAGATAGAAATTGTAGAAGAAACTATGAAATGTATAAGATGTAATTGGCTAATACATTTTGATAGTGAGCTCTTGATAGCCATTTATACACATTCAGCATGGAGGATTTTTCTCAACTACTGAGAGATTTCCTCAACTGCCTTGAGGAAATCTTATCTGCTTATCAAATATTCACCTACAAAATAATGTTATGGTGTGTACGTAATGTTGCAAAAATCAAAATCTTTTAGCTAATAGTTCAACTAAACAATCGAAGAGTTTGTAAGCATCCAACATGTGGTTGAGTGACTTGGTAACAGTTTGAAGTAAACAAACATAGTAGTTAAGACTCAAGTGACAGCTCCTAATGTGTCCATAAAATCCAGTTTTTGTCAAACACACCTGGGATAGACATCATCTTTTAAGACCTCTACAGATCTCATTTGACATCAATCAAGCAAATTAGAAGCAAGATTATATTTTACACAGCACCTTACAAAGACCTTTAAGCAAAATGAATCATAATGAGATATTTTAAAAATTTATGAAGCTGATCACAAAAAACTAACAAACTAAAGCATCTAAAATGTTGAAACTGACCAAACTGCTCATTGAACTCTTGTCACCGAAATAGAAAGCCTGCCATTTCAAAAATCAAGGTTTCCAAGCTTCAGACTCCAAATCATATACACTATCACACAGATCGAAGTCCATGAATGCACCCAAGTCATCATCCCCATTCAATAGCCTGCTTGGACAACAAACAAAACAAAATTATATAGAAATGAGCGAACCATGTTCTCCAAAACAAGACAAGGATAGTATGAACTGGACCGGCCCTGACCGACTGGAAGGAATGGAATCCTGCTAAAATGACTGCAATCTGAAGTTTATGTTTGATGGAATTCTGGTCGAAGAATCTTAAAGGTAAGAAAAGTTTTCCAACTAAATACTTTATAGGATGCAGCACATGAGAATATCAAGTTAAGTGTAATGTAAGAATACTCTAACTATCACCCTATCTTTGCATGGGTAAAGGAACCAACAAGTTACATATATGATATATGAATTGAACTCAGCAGTTTTTAGCTTCCTACTTTATCGCATACAGCTTGATCCTGAATTTTAGCATCCTGGTTCCTTCAGTTTGTTTCATATCAAAAATTCATCAGATATTATCAGAGGGGTTTACAGCTAAAGTAAGGTACAGTGTACAATAAATCAGATTGCAAAATTTGTTTCAGTTGGCTCTTGGCTATTTTCCACATAGCTCCTCATTCTCTAATCACTCTGTGACCCGATGTATCTATTGTTATTATATCAGAGCTTTTTCATATTCTTCCTATATCATGTTTGTCACCATTGAAACTTGTTCTCCTCTTCAATAGGAAGCCTTGCCATCTCCTAAGCAGAAAGATCTTGCTATCGTCTGGGTTTTTTTTCTTAAATTCATAAGCTAATCAAATCTGAACTTTACTGCCTCATGTGATGTATTACATTCCAATTCACACATCACAACCCATAAGAAAAGTATTCTCAGGGAGAATCAACACAGTCAATTAAACATGGTGAAAACTTCAACAACTAGAGAACAAGAAAAATCAGAACTTATTATTACTCAGAATGCATATGTCAACAAGTGCATATTAATAATCCAAAAACTTTATAAGGTTAAATATCATGCTTTATTGGTAAATAGAAAGCACAAAAGCAACATATTAGAAAAAAATTAAAAACCAAAACTTATAAGCAAAATTAACCAAGAATATCGCTATATCATAATAGTTCTAATTGTCAACTACAAGTTATTTCCATAAGGTAGACAATGACAAAAGAACCATTGGCATAAACATATATACTTTTATCTCAATCTAAAAGAACCTGATTTTTTTGGTTGAATAAATTTTCTTATTGGTGGCAGAGAAATATCATAGAAAAGGGTCACACAACACACAAGGCTCCCACTAATGAAATTTCTGGGAAGGGCCAATATACGCAAAGAAGGCTATTGCTACAAAGAAATAACATTGAGACAAAAAAATTGCAAAGATACAAACAATAATCACTGCTTAATCATCCTCACCAAATGAAAGGTAGGCCAATCAATTTGCCATCATGTGCTGAATTTGAATTTTATTGAAGCTGAAAATTTGCAAAAGCAATTATCACGATCTTTTTTGGTACTTCCAAATTTCTCCTAGGCATCATTTGGTAAGATCATGGGAATTCTAAACAAGCACCCTTAAGATTCCACCCAATAGTCTCCACCCTAAGATCCTATGCTAAGAAAGCATTATCCAAATCATGCCCTCATTCGAGTTCCAAAACCCCTTTGGGATGCATGCTTCTCGTGAATTTGAGCCAAACCGACCCTCTAGATCTCACCCTGTATATCCTAGGATTCAAATTTCAAATGCAGTGAGGTTTTACAAATCTTATATCCCCCAACCAAACACAAAATCTGATCAAACTCTAGTGAGACTAATAAGTTGGTTGGCCAATCTAGTACCAGAAACTCAAAAGTTAAAATGATGCAAAGCTTATGGAGAAAATGAAAATTCAAGTCTCTAGAGAAGACACACAAGGAGTAGCATCTTACACAGCAGCAATGAATACAATGGCTATTGATATTGTGTATATTATAAATGATGAAAAGATTTATCAAAATATTGACCTGTCTGATCAGAAAAGGCTCCATTTAGTTAGCTTCCTGCTCATCACAAGTTCTCATCTACAGTAATGTCCTAATCAACTTTGTCCCTATCTTTTTCTAATCATGGACACATAGTACCACAGCTGGTATATTAAACCAAGGTATACAGTTTCGAATGATAACACCCGGTACGAGCGGTACATACCGGTCCGATAGTAAACCGGTACGTGGACCGCTCTCTACCAAACGATATTTTTTATTTATAAATAAACAAAAAAAAATAATATATATATATATATATATATATATATATATATATATATATATATATATATATAAAGGCGACGTCGCCTCGTTTTTCTGTGACATCACCTCGTTTTTCAGCGACGTCGTCTCGGCGACGTTGCGCCGCCTAGGGAGAAGAGAGGCGACGCCGCATAATTTTTTAAAAAATTTTATATATAAATAAATAGATATATAAATAAAAGATTATATATATATATATATATATATATATATATATATATATATACGACGTCCCCTCGTTTTTCTGTACATTTTTTAAACTTTTATATATAAATATATAAATAAATAGATATATAAATAAAAGATTATATATATATATATAGGTGACGTCGCCTCATTTTTTTGCGATGTCGCCTCGCCTGGGGAGAAAGAGAGGCGACGTCACCGAATTTTTTTTTTACTTTATATATATATATATATATATACCGAATGATATATCGAGCGATATACCGAACGGTATATCGAGCGGTGTATCGAATGGTATATCGAGCGGTATACCGCTCGGTACAGTATACCGTACCGTATCAAGAAAATATCAAAATTTTGGTACAGTATAATATTTCAATCCTTTTATCAAACAACTGAAAAGCAACAAGATGAAAAAAAATGATATGATTGCTACCAAGACAACCATCAAATCCATACCTCTCATGAACCAAAGAACAAGTTACTTGTTGAAATAAATAGAGATTTAATGATTTTACTATACTACAACTAAGTTGATATTATAAGTTTGCAACAAGATTTGAGTGATACAACAATGCTTTACTGACCGATTATGTGAAGTCCTGAATAAAATTATCACACCTTAGGCAATCGATCATCTGGTTCCAACCATATACCTGCAAAAGTTTTTCAATTTTGTACCAACTAGCTGCTTCCTGTAGTCGTGAACATATGTAGTAGGCAGGCCCAGACAAGTTAATAACTTGAAAGTCTATTGTACAAGAAATATATTAAGTAGCCAACATCACAAAACTTCAATGCTTTTAATCAAGGTAGGCAATACCGAATGATACCGTCCGGTACGGACGATACGTACCAGTCCGACGACATATCGGTACGCGAACCGCCCGCTACCGAGCGGAACGAAAAATAATAATAAAATTATATATATATATATATTAGAAAAAGGCGACGTTCGACAACATCGCCGAGGCGCCTATTTCGGATTTTATATATATATATATATATATATATATATATATATATATATATATATATATTTATATATTTAAATAAATGAGGCGACGTCGCCTTTTAAATATATATATATATAAATATATATATAATCTTTTATATATATATATAAATATATATATATATATTAATTTATATATATATATAAACGAGGTGATGTCGCCGAAGCGACGTCGCCGAAGCGACGTCGCCGAGTTATATATATATATATATATATATATATATATATATATATATATATATATATATACCGAGCGGTATACTGCTCAGTATACCGTTTCGTACCATACCGAGCGAACGTCGAAACATCGGTCCGGTATGATATTACGAACCTTGCTTTTAATAGTACAGCTTGCATAATAATGATAAAGATGGACATTACCAAAATACATACAGAAAAAGATGGGTAACCAAAGAGCGACTATAGAAGACAAACTATCAACCTGACATGAGTTCAAGAATAAGGAACATCTTCAATACCACTGGTGCATACTGTGTTAATAGCAGCGCACAATCAAAGCATAGTTTAATTATTAGAATGAAAAAATGAGTTGTGGTCAGAGTTCTCATCCAGTGAGTTCACATCAAAATTTCCATCAATAAACATGCAAAAGGTAACTAGTACATCTTACACCATTAGGTAATCATTGCAACTTGAAAATTCAAGAATAAACTGTCAACAAACAGAATAGTTGAAAGTGCCATCTCAAAACACAGAAATAGCAGATACTCATCATGAAATATTGGCAAATCTTTATACAGGATGCAAATGCATACCTTCAGACTATATAACACGTCAAATTGTAGCTACGCTCAATAAGTACAATGTAAAAAGTTCTTTGAAGAAAAGACTGTCTGCTGATTTAACTAACAGTTCATTTAGAAAATCTATTAGCTTCATGGTGAATATTATCTTACACAATTACCAGCATCTTGTTAGACAACTAAACTAAACAGAACTACAGTTAGATTCACATTTAGTTCATACAGCAACCAGGGATAGTTAATTGGACAAAGCAGAAACAGCAAAGACCTCTTAACTAGTACTATATCCAAAATGTGAAGCACCTTTGTTACTGTCATGTGCTATTTGGAAATGATGCCATCTCCAACTAACTAAGGCTACAGTTAACACTTGCTGGCCCAAAGGTGTTATCTTTTCCTTTGGTATCATTTAACAAATTTTCCATCAGCATGCCTCTTTGTATAGCTTCCTTTTCTTCTTCCTCCTTAAAAGGCCCATAGCTACAAAAAATCTTAATGAGACATACTCAAAGAGGAAGACAAACTGCTTGTAGTGATCATACTTGGTTAATGGAAATGCAACCATAGACATCTTCTTCTAAACTATCTAAAGGACTTTCAGTTTCCAATTCATGTACAATACCAGTGCTAGCTGAACCAATCTGCAAATATTGTTCAGCCTCCGGCACAGAACCTGATGGAATGAAGAGTTCTGGTTGTTCTTTGGGCTTCTTCCTCTTCTTCTGCCTCTTTACTTGAGATTCGCTTTTTCTTTTCGGTCCCTCAGACCCATGTTCTTCATCAAAGTTGCTACAAACAATAATATCAGACCAATATGAATCTTGAATGTAATCAGGTGTGGCTAAATCCAAAGTGGCTGTCTCAAAATATGACAATTTTCTCCTTCTTTGTTTACCACCAAATATCTCTGACAGTGTGTTATCATCAGAACTAAATACTATCCAATTACTAAATTCAGTGAAAAAACTGACTGTTGTATTCAGAAAACTGTATGTTTTGAGGGGACTAATTGCAGCTAAGCACAGTTGTGAAAGCATTTCATAAGGAGTGAAATCCTTTAAGTCATCTCCTTTCACTCGTGGGTTCACCAGTCGCAGATTAGTTTCATCAGGAACAGCACTTCTCCTATGTCCCAAACCAGATGGACTCTTTTTTATCATAGCAGGTGACTGTGTCCTCTTTCGTTCAACTCTTCCTATGCGTTCTCGAATCTTGAGCGGTTTATCACAATATAAAGACTGTGTTGTCAGATCCCCCAGAGTGTCGAGCTTTTTCATCTTACTCTTCCCTGAGAATCCAGGATGGGAACTAGCATCTGCTTGCCTGCTTCCCAATGTATGCACACAGTCTCTTACTCCAGACCCACTTCTACAACCATCTGTACTGTGAGAGAAGCTTTTCTCGTCCATGAGCTCAGACAAGCTCTTCTTTTTTCTACCATTCTCCGAAACATGTTTCTTCTTTGCAGATGTTGCTCGTCTGCTGCTGAGCTGATCCTTCTGAGAACTAGAATCTGAAGAAACTGGAATCGAAAGATCAAAGTCATTGCCACAGTTTCTTTCACCAGATGCCGAACTCTCACCAGCATTCTCTATCCCTTGGCCCAGGACAAATGCAGAGAGTTCAAGATACCTGTCTGAGCGACGAAAGGCCTTCAACTGCGCTTTTGCAATCACGAGATCCAGGCTGTCAGCGCCATTACATGGGAATATACCTAACATCCGCACATAGTCAATTATTTTTCCTGGTTCAAAAGAATTCACGATCCAGAATTTGTCAACATCAGAACTGCACGTCCCTTCCCGTACCCCAGCATTCTCGACCTTTCTGTCCTTAAGAACAGCATAAGCTTCATCACCGGAGCAATTGCATGCCATTCCCAGCTCTAGAAGCCTAGAAACCTCTCCTAATGCTTCATTTACTGCAGTACCAAACACATCCGAGCTATCCTGCTTTTCCAACCGCGTGAAGTACATCTGGAAGGGCTTCAGGTGGGACTCATCGCACCAAGCAAAAGTTTTGTCGCCGAAGTAGACCACCAGAAAGTGGCCCTCCTTCTGAGCACCCAACGCCATGTCTGATGCATCTGCGGCATCAAATATTTGTCCTGGCCACCAAGGATGGCTCCTCACCTTACCCCACACCAAGTCCGAGACCGCAAACCCATCCTTCTGCTCATCCTGAAAGGATTGCAAATACCTAGCATGTTGGACGTTCTCCACGGTGGAACGCCGCGGCCGCCCTCTCTTTCTCCTTTCCGACGGTTCTTGTCGCTGCACTTGCACATTCTGGTCTCCAACGCCACCCGCATCCGCCTCCACACCGACCTCAGCGGTAGAAATGTGACCTTCATCCACCGTTTTCACATCGACCAGCCCGATCTCAGCGGACTCTCTGGTCTTTTCATGTGCCGCACCAGCATCAACCGTGGCGACGAAACCTCGATTCTCACTTCCCAATACCGTAACCTCGATCGCCATGCTGTACGCCGCATCTTTCTCTGCCTCGCTTGTTGCTCCATCTTCTAAATCGATGGCCACCTCGACGGTTGTGGTTAGGGTTTCCGGCCGAGACTTCCCGGGTTCGGGCGGAGCAACAGCTGCGGAAAAGGAGGAGGAGGGATAGAAGACGCCGCCGGCGTAGTCCTCCGACGGATTTGAAGCCATGCAGGAAGCAATCTTAGGGATTTCCCTAGCGGCTTTCTAAGAGCTCGAGGAGGAACCCTAAAAGGTTTTAAGAAAAGAAAAAGAGGGAAAAGCCGGTAATCATTACTTCGAACACCGAAGCAATAAGAGGGGGAAGACAGACCGAGTTCGTCGATAGAAGCGTGCTTCCCGAGGGACCGGAGGAGGAGGGTGTCCGTACTCAGAGGTGAGATCACCGCGTAAAATTTTGTTCCCACGATCCGCTTAGGATCCACGAACCCGATCAAAGTCGGAATTAACGCCGGGGCCCACGAAATTAGACGTCTGAGATGCGATTTTAAGATTGTAGATCAAGGTAGTATCGCAGAGGATCAATGCTGATGAACTGAGTCGCGGTTATAGGGCGGTGTCCTGACTCGGTGGTGACTTTATGACAAGTTCGAAACCTACCAGAGAGGCGATTACCGCCAAGAATTAACAATGACAACAAAATTGGCGGGTCTTCGGATCCAACTACCTCTCATCCGCCAAGACTAACTTCCCATAAAAAGACGCGTGCCAAAGTTTCTCACCCATTAGTTCAGACATCCTATAGGTGGCTCTCCACCTGTGGGCCCCAACGTATGACATCAGAAAGCCACGTAAAGTTGGGAATTGGTCGGGTCGGTTCGGGTCGGATCGGATCAGTTTGCGTCTAATTGGCGCTTGTTCCACCAAAATCAAATCATCGACCCAAATCGATCTCATTTGTTCGATTCGATTTAATTTCTTCGAAACTCTTCGATTTTTGATTAATCGATTCTATGAAAATGAATTGGGTTAAATGTCGATATTAAACCAAATCTATGTGGGTATTCTTCCTCTAATCCACTCTATATGGGTCGAGAATTTGATCCAACCAAATCGATAATTTTTTTATTAATTAGATCGAATCAGACCAACCCAATCAATTCCTATTATAATCTACTTTATGAAAACAATTTTTAAAGATCTTATTACACTATAATTACAACGACTCTATATTATTATTTATTTGCCTCTCATGATTAATCTGACCTTTTATTTTGCTTATAATATGTATATAAATCATTGAAAAAAATTATATATTTTATCTTGAGTTAAAATCTAAAGAGCTTTGATAAGTGATACAAGGTGACAACAGCTTACTCAGCTTTTCACTATTATCTTATTAGTGACAAGGATAGAGGAGTCCACGCGCCTCCCCCTTCGTGCAGCAAATGACAGGGAAGTGACATTTCATTCCCTGCTAATCGTAATTTCGGGAAAGGTTACACGCTCGATCGCGGGGAGCATTAATCTTAGATGGTGGAGCTCATCTCCGCATTTTCTGATCTCATACCCATAGGTAATCACTGGTCACTTATCCGGCAGACTCCAGCCCAAACAAACGGTACCCCTATAACCATCCTTTACAAATGATGCATCACAATGAAGTGTACCAGTCGACTGTCAACATAAATGAGCCCCTAAAAACCATAGATTGGGCAGAAGAGTTATCCGCCTATCGCCACCGACAACCCAAGTATTAAAGTTGGCCCCCAAAATCTCAGAGGGGGACAAAAAAAATCCTATTATAGATTGGGGGGAAGAGCTATCCGCCTCTCGTCATCAACTACCCAAGTATAAAAGTCGGTCCCCAGAATCTAAAAGGGGGACGAAAAAATTTCTATTATTCCCATTTCGCCATTAACTTTATCATCGGAGAGGTCAGAGTCGGGAACTTCCCTTACACCGATCTCTTATGTAAAAACCTTGGTGAGGCTAAGGCACACCTTGAGTTGACTCCATAGGAGGTGGTCAAAACCTCCTCTGTCCAGCGCAGAACCCATCGCGAGCAAACAAGCAACACCTCGGGATCGTGCTAATCAGATTCACCTCACCCAACTCACACCTCAAGCTAGTGAGTCTAATTACTCATATCAAGATCTATATGTGTAGCGGTGTATTTTTATGCCCTATGATCGTCCATCTCATCCTCGTTGGTTCCATCGATATCTCAATGCATCTCCATACGTCACGATCGTCCGTCTCAGCCTCGTGGGTTCCGCTATTACCTCTACGCTCTCGCTGCACCTTCTCATGTGATTACAACTTAATCATAGACATGCAAACCCAATAATAAACGAGAATAAAATTAGAGGTTTGCAGGCCCCAATAATAACAATATTCATATCATAAGTACACATCATCACTATGTAGGACTACTAGATAATAATTATAATAATTAATTAAATTATTTAATTACTTATTTCATAGTATTTTGGGAACCCTACCACAGGGTGCCCCACATGGCAGGTTGTTCCTTCACAAGCAAGGAAATCTTACAATGTATGGATCCCATAAAGCTAGGAATCCTAGGACACTAGACTGTCTTATGACAGGTATGACTCACGGCCAGCTCGATATTGGGCCTAGAGGGTCACACACATATGGTAGGTATTGCGATGAGTAGAGGTTCGGATATGAGATATCCGACGGAGCCCTTGTCTTATTGGATATCCAATAAGCCCCTGAATTATTGGATCTCATGGACGAGATCCAATAAGAGCCCATGAGAGATTATTGGATAGAGATCCACTAATCTAAAAGGCTTGGGTTATTGGATGCAGATCCAATACCCACTAGGGGAGGATCCATTAGGTTTTGACATGGGACCTCTATAAATAGGAGGGATTCAGAGCCTCATAGGCTAGAGCCTTTGCTTGCCTCTCATATTCTCCTTCCCCTCTCCACCTCAGAGCAGGTTTGGAGTTTTGAAGAGTATCGTCGCAGCCCTGCTGTGTGGATCACCACTAGAGAGGAGGACGCTTGACCTCCTTCACCCTCTCCTAAAGATCTGCAAGGAAACATGGATATACGATCTCCCTAGGTAACACAATTTACTCTATATGCAGTTTTTCAGTTTCGCGGATTTTATGCACAAATCTTCACACGATGACAAACATCTCTTTAGGAATCGGAGATTTTGTTTTCTTGTTCTTCCGCTGCGCATGTGATGTCACCCCCAAGATTTCCCAACATCTTATGTGTCTAGGAAATCGTAGCCACCAAGGAGTCCCTTGCAGCTAGAAAACTGTGATTGCAGGGCTGCTATGGGTGGCCAAGAAAAACTGGCTAAGAGCAGGAAATTGGAGCTCTCGGGTAAGGCTGCAAGCATCCTTAAGCCAATCCAAGGGGCAGCAACAGTTGCTGCCCTTTCTTCCCCTTTTATGTCAATAATTTTGACATTAGAAGACCTCTTTTAAACACCTCTTAATAGCAAGAAAAGGTGAAGCATAGATTTGAAAACTATGATAAAAAATCACAACAATCGCACAAAACAATTTCTATGCGATTGAACACAACACATGCAGTTTAAAAGCTAATCTTTTACACGAGCAACCTGGCTCTGATACCACTGTTGGGAAATCTTGATGTGATATCACATGCATAGCGAAAGAATAAAAAATAAAAATTCTAAAAATTTTCACATAAAAGAAGGTTTCATCGTCGTGCAAAAGTTGGTATGCAAAAAACCGCGAAACCGAAAACTACACGCATAAGAAAGATATGTTACCTAGGGAGATCGTATATCTATAAAAACCTACAAATCTATGGGAGAGGATGAAGGAGGTCAACTATCCTCCTTTCTAATGGTGATCCACATGGTAGGGGCTACGAAGATGCTCATCAAATCACTGCCCAAATCTCATCATCGCATGCACCATGCAATCAAGAACCGACTGCCCTTTCTTGCTATCCACATGCCCCAAATAGAGGCTACAGTATGAGGAGGAGAGGGAGAGAGGAGAATAGGAGGTAGTAGCTAAAAAGCCTAGCCCATGGCCCTTTAATTTTTTCCTATTTATAGAGGCCCTCTATCAACTTAACCCTAATGGATCTTGCCATATTGGGTACTGGATCTCTATCCAACTACCCAAGCCTCTTAGATTAATGAGTCTCTACCCAATAATCTCTTATTGGCTCTTATTGGATCTCATACATAGGATCCAATAATTCAGGGTCCTATTGGATATCCAATAAGATTAGGAGTCCAAGGGATATCTCATATTCGAAACTCTACTCGTCGCAACACCTACCATATGTGTGTGACCCTCTAAGCCTAATATCGAGCTAGCCATGAGTCATACTTGTCAGAACTCCTTTTGGCTCAATATATTATTATCCCTATAATAATTCACTCCACTCATCAATTGCAATCGTACTAGGCCACTACGTTGTAGTCCCCAGACTATCACTGAATCAATTGGAATTGCCTAAGTCATGAGGCACCCTTATAGTAAAGACGTGAACTTAGCTTATGTTGCCTAAGTCGCGCCTCGTCCTTGCGATATGTGTCCGCAAAGATCAGCCCACTTGCAATCTCTCATAGGTCCCGAAGGGCCTGTAAAAGAGAAAGTTGATTAGTTCGAAGAACGAGTGACGGACAAGTCCCGACATCTCACGAAAAGGGAAAGCTTTACAAGCAATTCAGCGAGTACCTTGCATGCACAAGAGAAAAGGTTGAACGAACAGCTGCAAGTCCACAAACAACTGCTCACTGGGTGCCGGGCGCGACAATAAGTTCCTGTCAAAGTAACGTACAGACTTGAGAAAGATTATTCAATGCCCGACACTATACCGAAGCCCCATCCCCCATGATGCCACCCGGGTGGTTCCAGGGTGCTAAGATGGCTGACGTTTCGCGTGCAGCAGCTGGTTGTAGAAAATAATTCGTGGCATGCGAAAACGGAGCTGTTTTAGGTTGTTTTTCTCGGTTTGGTGAGCGGTAGCACTATAGCGCTACAACTTATTCGAACTTATCTTTTTACAAGCAGAAGGACATAAAACCAAGCCAAAAATATGCTGCCAAGTAGTTGTACATATAAACACAAACGACGAATGGTTCATTGAACAGAGTTGTTGCAGGTGCGCGACGATCGTTCATGACATTTTACCCCACTCAAACTGTCAATGCCCTCATCGACGTTTGTTGGTAGTTATTGATGATTTCTTCTTCATGTCGTAGGGTGTCTTCGGGCTCCCAACTAGCTTCAGTTCGGGGAAGCTTTTGCCACTTCACTAAGTACTCGGTCTGCTTAGCTCTAGTGGGTAGCTTTATCTTGTGGTCCTCTAAAATGGTTTCAACTTGCTTCTCGTAGGAGTCTCTGGTGGGGGGTAGCCGAGTTAGAACACTTCGAGAAGCATCTTGCGGATCTAAGCCGTAGGCTTTCAAGCTACTAGCTTAAAGAATATTGTGAATTTTGAACCATGTCGACAACTACAACTTGTAGGAGACATTGCCCACCCTGCTAATAATTGGGAAGGGCCCTTCATACTTGCGCACCAATCCTTTGTGTACTTTGTTCCTAAAGAATTGGAGTGATGCTGGTTGGAGCTTGACTAACACTAAATCACCAATCTTGAACTCTTTCGGTCGCTTTCCCAAGTTTGCCCACTTCTTCATTCTTTTTACCTCTTTCTCCATTTGCATCTTCTTGAAATATGTAAGCTAGCAAACTTTGCTTCTCTTTTGAGATGAGCAAGCTAGCAAGTTTTTTCTTTCTTTGCAAGCTAAGAATTTTTGCAAGTTTACAAGTTTTTGCTTCTTCTTGAATTGTGCAAGCTAGTAAATCTTTCTCCCCCTTTGTTATTGTTAAAAGAAGGGAAGAATACATTGTTATAATTCTTTTCACTTTACATTAATTTTCAAATCATGACAAAGATAAATTTACATCAATATTTCAATCATAAAAAATGAAAGATTAAGTCATGAATACCAAAAAATCATGAGTCATTTTTGACATATCTCTTCTTTTGTAAATAGAAAGAATGATAGAAAATGATCTTGATTTAAAAAGAAAACTCAAGTTATAAAAATCGAGAAATCAAGATCATGATCCAAAAAATGTATAAGAAGAGTTTATGCATTTGAGAGATTTAACAATTTACCTAAATTTAACATTCAAGTTAATAATTTTGGTTCTCTTGAGATGCTAGCAATTTTGTTTCTTTTTTACATCACTGATTCAATCATATCATGAAATATACAAATCATAAATACAAAGCAATTGTACATAATACAATTTAAGTCATAAACATCAAGAAGTCAAGTGACATATCATGGTTAATTTAAATACATCTTTTCTTTAGTAAATACTAAGAAGAATCGTAGGAGGATAATTAATAAAAAATCTTGATTCATAATAAATCTTAATTCATAAATATCAAGTGAAAGAATCAAGATTCGTTTGAATGAATCTCTTCTTTAGCGAAAGAAAAAAATCTTGATTCATAGAAAACTTTCAAATTGTAATCAAAAGAATAATCATGATTCATTTGGATAATTTTTCTCTTTAGTAATTAGAAGGAATGATACGAGAACACGTAATAAGATATCATGATTCATAAAATATTTCAAGTTATAAATATCGAGAAATCAAGATTATGATTTCGACAAAACTCATTCAAATTCAAATCATCAAATCATCAAAATCGCTTTCAAGAGATTCAAAATGACATAAATAGATTTATCAATATCTTATTAAAAAAATCGATAAGATAGAGATAGAGAAATTTTTAAGAAAAATGCTTTCCTTTTTTTTTAGTTGTTTTAATTTATGCGATTGATTTCTTATAAGCATGCTTTTGTCTTTTATGTCAAACAAAAACATGCATCATCGTTTAAAATCGAAAAATAAGATTTATCATAAGAGTCATCAAGATCAATAAACCATAAATCACAAAAATCATCATTACTTTAAATCATTATGCATCATTGAATCATCAAGCATGATTTCATTAAACATAAAGCATTTTCAATCAAAATCATTTTGTTTGTTATAGTAATACATTTTTCTTCTTAAGTGAATCTGACTCTTTATACTTAGTGCTAGGAGTTAACATGTAATTATCATGCTTAATTTTTTAATTTTTCAAAATCATTAGAAAAGAAGCATGATCCTCCTTTTTTATTTTATATACTAATTTAAAAATAACTCATGAAATGTATTAAGTGATTTCATAGTAATGTAATGGGGTTTTGGTTGAGTCACTTACCTTGTTGTCGAAAGCCACCAAAGTGTGGTTCGCAACCTCGTCTTCGAATGAACTCATTTCATCCCATGTCACCTTGAATTCTTTCTTCTTCTTTTGTAGCTTCTTCTTCATTTGCAGACACTCATTTGTAGCTTCTTCTTGTTTTATGAACTTTTTAAATTTTATTGTTAGGAGTTCAAGGTCATCATCATCACTTGAGCTTCGCTCGAGTGGTCTTCTATTGTTCGAAGTGAAAAATCCTTTCTATTCTTTGGAAGGTAGTTCTCAAGTTCATCATGTGCTATACACGTCATTTCATAGGTCATCAAAGACCCAATAAGTTCTTCAAGCAAAAAGTTATTTAGGTCTTTTGCTTCTTGTATTGTCCTTACTATAGGATCCCAACTTTTTTGAAGAGATTTTAATATCTTATTAACAAGTTTAAAATTAGAAAAACTTTTGTCAAGTGTTTTTAGACTATTGACGACATATATAAAACGGGTGTACATGTCTCGCTTGGTTTCATACAAAATAACTTATAGCTATGAACCAAAAGATTAATTTTTGACTCTTTAACCCTACTTGTGCCTTCATGTGTAATTTCAAGTATGTGCAAAATCTCATGTGTAGTTTCGTATATAAAAACCTGATTAAATTCATTTTTATTAAGAGCGCAAAACAAAGTATTCATCACTTTAATATTCAAGGAGAAAGTCTTCTTCTCTAATTCATTCTATTCGTTTATTGGTTTGGAAAACTTTTCAAAATCGCTTTCAACAATATTCCATAATTCAAAATCTATAGAAAGCAAGAAAATCTACATTCGAGTTTTTCAATATGTGTAGTCCATCCCATTGAACATAGGAGGATAAAAGATAGAAAGATATTAGGACTCTAGCTAGGAGAGTCCTAATAGAGAGGGGCATTTATGTAAAACCTACCTAAGCTAACCCCTATTAAAGAGGTGAAGAAGTCGGTTAGGGTTAGGAGGTTGTTTCTTAGAGAAAAATTAGGAGTTGTAAAGGAATAGGAGTCTTGAGTAAGAGTCCTATTAGTAGTTGATTAGAAGTAGGAGTCTTGAGTATGAGTCCTATTAGGAGTTAGGGTTTAGAAGCCCTATAAATAGTTATATATTCATCCTCTTTTCTTAAGCAATAGATGGATCTATTCTGTAGTCTTTGAGTAGCAACTTGGAGGGAGAAACCCCTATAGAGTTCCAAGGAGGCTGATCCCCTAAAAAGATCAACTCCAAGTTTAAAATTTACAAGGGTTCTAACACTTGGTATCAGAGTAGCATTCTTGGCATCTCGTTGCCCTTCCATAGCGATCCATCAGCCCTCCATAGCCACCTAAAGCAATTTTCACAATTGCTTAAAAGATCATCGCCGAATTTCGTCATCTCCACCACCGCAGATCATCCTTTGATCACCTCGTGAATTACAATATGTTCTGGTTTCTTACCTTACTACTGCTACAATTTAGTTATCCTTATTCAAAAAATTTTTAAAAAATATTCCTATATTGTTGTATAAACTTTTTGTCATAAAGTTTTCATCTTTACGATGAAAGATACACTACAGAATTTCAGCCACATAGCACAGTCTATTTAATCTTACTACTATTTTTTTTTTCCAAATCTCTACAAAATTTTTATGACAGCTTTAAAACTTCTTAACGGCAGATTTTCCTTTGGTTTTGTCAAAAAATTCTCAATATAAACCACTAATCTTTTACGTCCAATCTGTATACTTGAAAATCTGCACTTCAGAATTCTAACCGGATATTATTACCTTTAACTAATCTATTTGCAATCCTTTTTAAATAAAATTTCTTATATGCATTATAGATCATCTTGGCTTCTATCTAAAATTGATTTATTGAAGAATTTATCTCTAAAAACATTCTTATATTGCTGTAAATTTTCATCACAAACCGTTGAAATTTTTCGACAAGAATTCTGCTATCGTAACTTGCACCAATTTCCTAGCTATTATACTGCTGAAATTTTCTAGATTAAATTAGTCATCTTTGATATTATATAAACTGAAATTTTACTATCAAATTTTCTCCTCAAATCTCTTGATTTTTGCTGGAAATTTCATCGAGAAATCGTTGTTTCTTCGACGACAATCTGCTCTTACAAGATAACACATATCTATAGTAACTTCCACTGATTTCTATCAAACCTTTGCTGCCATCTACCATATATCTAAATTTTTTTCCCTAACCTTCATCTACTACCATCACAGCCCTGAAACTCTACTAAACCACACCCTCAAACTGCACCCAAAATAGCTACAAAACAAGCCTAAACCATAGCCTACATCCACCAATCCACCAACCCTTTCGACCATCAATTCTCTTAACCTATACATACCTTTAACCTGATAATAAAAGAGAGATCTTAACATCATAGATTTGGAGGCATATACTATGGCATCTGAGGAGACAATCAATACTAAATTCGAAGCCTTCGATGTGCGAATGTAGGATAAGATTCGAACGCTCTTTACCGAACTCAAATTGGGCTAACCACCAAGCCCGAAGAAATCACATCAAGGAGAGAGCTATGCTCAATTGCACCAAGCCCAAAGAGATGACTTCTAAGGGAGAGGAGGCTCTATGACCGACCCCAACTATCCATACATGAGAGTGGACTTCCCTAGATGGAAAGAATGAGATCCGATTGGTTGGATCTCGTCCGCAGAGCGATATTTTCGGCACCACAAAATCGCAGACGTATCTATGGTGGAAATTACGACTATACATTTTAAATGGGATGCCATACAGTGGTTTGACTAGTTTGAAAACACTTATAGAGTCCTCTCATGACAACAATTCAAAGAAGGACTGCTGATCCGCTTCAGACCAACCAATTACGAGAACGTTGACGGACAACTAGCAAAGATCCGACAAACCTCTACCATTCAGGAGTACCAAATCAGGTTTGAAAGGTTCTCTAATCGAACTCATGATTCATCTGAAAAATAACTATTGGGGACCTTTATTGATGGCTTGAGGCCGGAGATCCGGGAAGAAGTTAAAGCGCGACAATCGTACATGTTTATGGCAGCCATCTTTTTTGCACGATTTCAAGAGGAGCGATTGAACTATGAAGCTCGAAAGACTAGGGTCACCCCTCGACTAGCAATACTGAAGCCCTCAGCCCCTCCTACTATCAAATGAGCTCCTGCACCAAAAAGGTTGACAAGAGAAGAGCTTTGGGAGTAATCTGTGAAGGGGTTATGTTGGCACTACGATGAGCCGTGGAGCCACGAGCATCGTTGTAGAAAAGGGAGACTTCTTATGATTGAATCAGTAGAAGAAGAGGTCATTGAACATCTAGAAGAGAGCCTTGAACATGAAGAAGAATATGTAAAAGAAGAGCCACAATCAACCGATGTTACAGTACACGCACTAGCCGGCTACTCAAACCTGCAAACGATAAAAGTTGGAGGCCTTCTCAAACAACAACTGATCACTGTTCTCATTGACATGAGCAGCACTAATAACTTCCTAAATAGTAAGGTTGCTGCAAGGATGGTGCTCCACATTGAAGGTTGCAGTAAGTTCGACATAAAGGTCGTCGATGGAAGAATACTAAAGTGCGACCAAAGATGTCCATAGATCATCCTACATGGAAAGCGCAGAAGCAACGTAACTATCATTTGGACCCAACAAATAGAGAAAATTTTGTACAAGATAAATGGTGGCTTTTTAATGCATCTCCAACAACAACTAGAGGGGAAGAAAATAGAAATTGAGGTTTAAAATATTGCCTAATTGCTTACTGAATTTGCTGATATTTTTGCTGAGCCGCACGGTCTTCCTCCTACGTGGTAACATGACCATCAAATTTCAATCCTTCCGGGCAAGCCACCAGCGAACACTCGGCCATACCAATATCCTCACCTCCAAAAGGATGAAATTGAAAAGATCATAAAGGAGATGCTTGAAATAGGAGTGGTACAGCCAAGTTACAGCCCCTATTCCTCACCGATGCTACTTGTACGTAAGAAGAACGGAACTTGGCGGATGTGCATCGAATACCGAGCTTTAAATTGCATCACCATCAAAGATAAGTACCCAATACCAGTGGTGGATGAACTTCTTGATGAGTTAAAAGGAGCTTGAGTCTTCATGAAGTTGGACCTCCGATCTGGTTACCACCAAATTCGGGTATGTGAAGATGACATTCCAAAAACTGCATTCCGCACACATGATGACCATTATGAATTCTTGCATTTATGAATTGTTTTGACGGTCCTTCGAGAGAATACTCTTTTTGTTAAGCAACCAAAGTGCAGCTTTCTCCAGCACAAAGTAGAGTACCTTGGGCACATAATATCAGAAGAAGGAGTGGCGATAGACCCAACAAAAATTGAAGTAATATAAGGCTAGCCGAAATCTACAAACGTGAAATTATTGTGCGGGTTCCTTGAACTAATGGGTTACTACTGAAAATTTGTCAAGGACTATGGGAAGATCAATGCACCCCTCACTTCTCTACTGAAAAAAGATGCCTTCCAATAGTAGAACAAAGCCTTTGTTGCCTTCGACAAACTTAAGGTAGTCATGATGACGACATCGGTGTTAGCGCTACCAAATTTTAGCCGACCCTTCATCATTGAGGCCGATGCATTTGGAGTCAGAATTAGAGTCGTTCTCATGCAACACGGTTGACCACTCGCATACACTATCAAGCCATTGTCTCTCTCCCATCAAAACATGTCAAAGGAGATGCTCGCCATTGTGCACGTAGCAATGAAGTGGAGACCCTACTTGATCGGCCGACGATTTCAAATTAAAACTGACCATAGAGGCCTCAAGTACTTTTTGGAGCAAAAGATATCATCCCTTGAGCAGCAAGAATGGGTAACCAAACTTCTTGGATTTGATTATGAAATTATTTACAAAAAGAGAAAATAAAATGTTATTGCAGATGCACTCTCACGACTACTTGAGCAAGCTAAGGTTTCAGCCATCTCCCTTCCTACCACCAGCTTCCTCGAGGACATTAGGGAAGAATGGAAGAAGGATCAAGAGATCAGCAACATCATAAAAAAATTTGGAGGAGGATCCAAGTGCAATAGCCACTTCACTTGGGATTCGAGGGATCTATGCTACAAAGGTCGCATTGTGCTTATACCTGATTCCCCTTGCATCAAAATCATCCTGCATGAAATGCGCTCCACACCCTTAGCAAAGCACTCCGGATTTCTGAGAACCTACAAAAGAGTGAAGCAAAATTTTTTTTGGAGAGGGATGAAACAAATTATTGCTGAATATGTGGCACAATGTGATGTATGTCAATAGCACACGGGTAAAATAGTGGCAAGTCTAGGGAAGCTACGTTCGATGTGGACTGACATCTCCATAGACTTCATCAAAGGGCTGCCACGTTCCAAAGAGTTATTCCAAATGCAAGGCACTAAATTAAAAAGGAGTATGCGTATCACCCACAAATCGATGGCCAGACGGAAGTGGTGAACAGGTGCTTGGAGACAGCCCAAAGCCATCCACCAAATATGACTACCCAAGGAGAACCCCAGACCCAGTCCAGTGCCATTATTGATCGATAGATCATGACCCGACGATGATGACCCACTACTAAAGCGCTAATATAGGCGAACTTACTAGCAGAATGCGTCACTTGGGAGAACTATGATGACTTGAATATCAAATTCTCAAAGTTCATGGAATATTAGCCTCGAGGATAAGTCTGATTTGAAGAGGGTAGGTCTGTTAGGACTATAGCTAGGAGAGTCCTAATAGAGAGGGGCATTCATGTAAAACCTACCTAAGCCGACCCCTATTAAAGAGGTGAAGAGGCCGGTTAGGGTTAGGAGGTTGTTTTTTAGAGAAGAATTAGGAGTTGTAAAGGAATAGGAGTATTGAGTAGGAGTCCTATTAGGAGTTGGTTAGAAGTAGGAGTCCTATTAGGAGTTAGGGTTTAGAAGCCCTATAAATAGCCATGTATTCATCCTCTTTTCTTAAACAATAGATGAATCTTTTCTGCAGCCTTTGACCAGCAACTTAGAAGGAGGAACCCTTATAGAGTTCCAAGGAGGCTGATCCCCTAAAGAGATCAACCCCAAGTTTAGAATATGTAAGGGTTCTAACAAAAGACCCTCTTGATTGTTAGTAAAAGTCATTTCTCTTATGTATTAAACCAAACGAGAAAAACTTTAGCTTTGATACCAACTGTTAGGACCGGAATAAGCACTCGAGGCCACCGGCTTCCACTACCGATCTTCTTTCCAATAGGTGAAGATCAACTACCCTTACACTCTTTCTCCTTTTCACAAGTTTAGGAGATAACCTTTACAAGTTTCACACCTCTTTTAGAATGATCACAAATCTTGAGGAGGAGGAGAACACTTAACAGTTTTTTCAACTCAGAATAATAGCCCCTTTCTACTCAATTTCATGCTTTCTCAAGCAAAAAAGAGTGGGGTATTTATAGGCCCAAAATGGCTTCAAGAATCAAGCCAAAAAAGGTCTCATACCAGTTTTCTCAGGTCCTAGCGGTACCACTGCTTATGTTAGGCGGTACCATCACATGCAACATTGACACTAAGTGGTACCACCACCCAGTTTGATAGTACCACCGCCTAACACAGTCTGGGAGACTATGTCTAGGCAATACCACCACCTGACAGCCTGGAAAAGTGTGCTCTTGACTTTTCTAACTCATAGGTGGTTTCATATAACCTTGGGTAATCAAATGAGCCTTCCACTTGGCCCAAAACAGTCCTAACTTAGGCCCAATGGGTCTGTAATTGAGTTGGCATGTTACACCCGAATCTAACTAAATTACTACCTAACTATGACTAATTACAAGACTAGAACTAGAATTCTATGTTGTCTGGCATGTCATTGGTTCATCTAGCACTTCGTCCGATCCTTCGGTGCATCGTTATCTCCTTCAGCGTATTGCCCAATCGGCATGTTAATCTCTTGCAACTTCTAATCTCCTAGGTGCAATGTCCGATCCTTCGGCCTGATGCCCGAATTCATGACATGAAGTCCTTCTGTTGGCCCGTCAATCGATCCTCCGACCAACATCCAATCTTCTGACATATTCACTCCGGCCCAACGTCTGATTCTTCCTGCTTTAATTGACTTACCTTTTCTAATCGAAGTTAGTCCTATGTCACTCAAAACATAGATTAGATTGTAAACTCATCAATTGATTTCATTATCAAAATCCGAGATTCAATAAACTTATCCCTCCAAGGTATTTGTCTCGTTGAAGTAACTTTTTCTCTTCGCATCCTTCCCTTTGGAAGTTTTGGAGACCACCATCCCATTGGACTACTTTGTTTTGCTAAACAAACTATACATTATTCTGCCCCTGCAAATACACTTGCTAGATTAGAACTCCTCGCCAATATAGCTCCTACTGCACCCTTCAAGGCCCAGCAATATACTTAACTAACTATACACTTCAGTCTCCTATGGACATATCCTTCTCATATCGAAGAGAAAGTTTTAATAATCTAGGAGTTAAGTTTTTGTCGCCTTGGGATGACCACAAACATTCCATCGTCCACATATAAGCCCTTGCATGAATACCGAATTCTTCGAGTTAGTAATTCCCCTCACATTTGTGAGCTTTGTGCAACTCTTTCGATTGCTGAACAACCCATTCTACTTTACACAGTCTCATCCTTTACCAAGTGCCTCGCTTGCCTTAAGCACTATCAAGTATGGTTGCCAATGTCGAGTCATAGTTCGAACTCAGCCATCCCAACCTTTGTGCACTACACATTCTTCCCAGCTTGCTTGTCCTCGTGGTACCTCCTATGTGAAGGGTTGGCTATTACTCTAAATGTTAATCTTAGATGTTCGCTCCTCTAAGTGACTCATTTTCCCTATATCTCCATTTTCCCTACTTAGTTTCTCCCAAACGGTCGCGTGTGCTAGCTGCCCTCAACGCAGCCCCGCTAGGTCTCCCACATTTGCATGCCAAGTGTTTCTATATGTGCTTATCTCACTCTGATACCATACGTCGCGTACTTAGCTAGTTTTGCCTAAGTCATGTAGTATCGAAGCATGTCTATCTACAAAGGTTAGTCTTTCCGAAACCTCCTATGGTCCCTTAGGACCTACAAAAGAGAAAACGGGTTAGAGAAAGTGTTTCACTCGAGATTCAGAAATAATCATTTTAGCAAACACTTCATAACCAATGTAAATTATAAATAGACTTCACAAGCTCTGAATAGTCGCACAACAAAGGGTCTAAAATGGTCCACTATAGATCGAACTCCTCACAAGTGTCCAAATGATATAATCTTTGTTTACAAATCTAAGATGACCACCAAAATAAAAAAAAATAGGATTGCTAAGCCTACTATCAGCCCTTCACATACTATGCAAAGTATGAACAAAACTGAAAGACACAGACATACATGAGTATTACATCAAACACCTCGTTTACAATTTTGTCAGTGACATTCTCCTATACTTATTCCTTCGACATCCTCATCGAAGCCTTTGTAGACGCTATATTTCCTCACCTTTGCTGAGTCTTCAATTTTCTCATCCAATTGCAATTGCCTCTTGGCTCTCAATTACACTCCGTCGTTGTTGTTGAGTAGTCAAACTTTGATCTATCATGTTACTTTAACTCGCCAATAACTCTGACTCTAGTGTGGAATGAAATTTGAAAGACTGATAGTTGTATTTACTAGAATAAGTATTTTGGATTAAAAAGAAACAACACAAGATAATACTTTCATAAATCGATAAATAGCTCACCATCGAGTTTAAAATCACAAAGGGATATAGAAAATTCAACACCCCAAGGATACTAAACAATGATACAAAACTGAAAATAAATGACTCACCACTCAAGGAAATATTCAAGAGATATAGAGATGAAACCCATCACTCTTTAGTAAACCAAAGAGATATAGAGTTAAAAGAGAACTCAAAGAGTTTCTACAAATATAATCATATTCTGGACTGTTTTTAACTCTAAAATACCAAAATAAGTACCATGAAACAACCCTCAATGTATATGGAACTATAAAATTTATTGCTTTATAGCTAATAACTAAGCCCTTTAATTCATTCTTTGGTCATGAAGAAAAGTTAAATTAACTCTCCCTTTCAATATGCTCACCAGTTAGAAAGTTAAGAGTTTAAGCTTTTTCAACTTATAAAGGCATGCCTCTTAACTATTTAATAATCAATTTGGGCTATTCAATCAAGTTGGGCCATCTGTAGGTTTGGATAATAGGCTTATAACTCATTTGGCTTATGGGCTGTCACATTTGAGAGGTTTGGATTAAAGGTTTTGAGACAAGCATTTTGGGTTGTAGGGAATACCATAGGATTATCAAGATTTACACAAGCTGATTATAGGAAATTAGACACTCGCATGTCACGATCTCTACTATTTTGATCTCTCCCCTGAGATTTAGTATTTGAGTTTTTCTTTTGATCCTTCTTCTGATATATCTTTATTCGAAGAGTATGTTTTGAAGTTTCATCTAAAGATTTATTCACTTTTTGTTCGTGAACTAAAAGGGTGCTCATTTGTTTATCAATAGATAATGTATTTGTATCTTTAGCTTCGGTAGAAATCATATCAAATTTTAAAGATAAACTTCATAAAACCTTTTCTACTATAGTTTAATCTTTTAGATTTTTATCATAAGATCTCATTTGGTTCATAATAGAAGAAGCTTTTGAGAAGAAATTAATGATAGATTTAAAATCTTTCATCATAAAACTTTTGAATTCACGTCCAAGAATTTAAAGCCTTCAAATTTTTATCTTATCTATGCCTCCAAATACACCCTTTAATATTTTCAGATTTCTATTGATGTTGATACCATCATGATTCAGGGTAATAGGGAATCATCTATTGATTGTTGTAACATGTAGAGGGCTCTTACATCTTTCTATATATTTTAATTTATCTGATTTTTTTGATATTTAATAATATTAAGATCTTGTAGATCATACTTAACAAAACCATTCTCTAACCAAATTCTATAATCTTTGTGAAATAAATAAAGTTTTATCTTAACAATCCAAAATTGATAATTATTACATTTGAAGATAGGAATACGTTGAATAGGATCATTTACTCCAAGTCATATTCTTTTTTTTTTTCTTTTTCTAGTTCTATTAGTCTTTCCTTTTTTTTAAATTGATATATTCATTTTGATCTTCTTCGAACCAAGTTTGATACCATATTGTTAGCTTTTCTATAGAACTTCACATAGAAGGGGAAGATAATAGCAGAGGAAACTAGGAGTACTTTAAATTTGGAGTGGTTTGGATTGATCCAAAGCACTTATTTAATTAACTAAAAGATAAAATATAATTTTTTTAAAAAAAATAAAAAAAATTCTTCTCTCTCTCCTCATGCTTTTCCTTTCCCTTCTAACGAGAGCCGGGGTTGAAGGTGTCAAGTAGATGATGCTACACAAAGACAACGAGGGCTCATAGTGGGAGCAAGGGATGGAGGCATAATTGACCGACACCGCATCGAGGCAACACGACCTTTGTACAAGGAGGAGAGGGTAATTGTTAGAGAGGATAGGGTGATGGTGATAGCACTGAAAGTGAAAGTCATAAGAGAGTGAAAGATCCTAAAAGATGTAACGATGTCGTTGGAGACAGCAAGCAAATGATTATGGGCGAGATGATAGTGAAGAAGTATTTTTGTTAAAGTAATAAAAAAGAATGCCCCCACATAAAAATTAATTAGAGGGAGACCATAATAAAAATCAAATATTAAATTTTTTGAAAGGTAAAATACCCTTGTTTATACTGTCAAAATATTATGCACCGACATATATATTTATTTAGTCCTTTTCAACTGCTTCAGATGCGGCGGAAGGCTGCTGCGTTCGCCCTAAGCAAACGTAAGAAAGCGTGGCAAAGCAATAACCGTCCGATCTCGATCAATGGTTCGGTAGGTACAACTCATAGCGATCGTCGGATGTTGCAATCCGACGGTCCTATAGAAACCCTACCCCGGTCTCTAAGACCGTGCTCCACAAGGTCGGCGGGACGGCGAGCTCCGAAAGCCCATTCTCCTTCTCTTGACTCTTGGCGCCTCCAATCTTTCCTTCTCGAGGTGAGTTATCTCGCATCTTCCTTTCGATTCCTAGAAGTTGTTTCATTGTGATCTGTATGTTATCTTGAGTTCAGTATTGCGAACGCACTAGAATTGTACCTTTGATGTTAGATCCTGGCCTGACTATTACGTGTTCTATGATTCAATTCTCAGTGATCCGTGATTTCTTTTGTTCCTTTGAGATTCTAAGCGGTTTACTGTTCTGTTTGCTTGCTGTCGATCTCGTTGCTCATTTTCTTCCGTGCTTAGTTCACGTACTGTGTAGATTTAGTGATATGAATTGTTATCGAGTTCTCCATCTTTTTGGTGTTGTTCGACGTATTTGCTCGTTCTTTGGGGAGTTCCTTCTCTTAGTTGTAGCTTAAGTGCGACCTAGTGCCATCATTTTCCCTCGTTATGGTGTGCTTATATATGTATTATTGCTGATATGGAGTCATAGTTTGAGGAAAGTCATCGTTTTTCTTGTTTGTACATGTACCATTTGCGCTCATTTAATTTTGTTTTGGGTTTTGGTGTGCTTTGCTACTGTTGATAGGGGGTCATAGTTTGAGGAAAATCTGTTGCCAGTAATAAATACAATCTTATTCCCATTTATATTTATTATCTCAAGGGACGAGTCATTTGACGACTTCGATCAAGCTGAAAAAAAATCATCTTTTGCTATGTCTTTTGGTACATACTAATCGACGGAGCAAAACATGTAAAACTTCAACGTAGGTAGGGTCTCTTTTCTTTATTTCTCCTGAACAAACTTTACACTCATATTTCTTAATCTAATATAAAGTAACACAATTGATCACTCTCCATGAAATTTGCTATTCTATATTCTTACACAGTTTCAGTCTGTTTAAACTTGTTCTTTTTCCTCCATATAGATTGAAGAATAGGATCAGTAGAAGTCAGTGGAGGATCTTTTATTCCAGTTCCATTTTTGCTATAATAACATATATTTCCCATTTACTTAAGTAAACTGGTTTCTTGTTTCCATGTTGATTTTTTGATGAGAACATCTCCATTCTGCAGTGGTCTTATGTCTGCTATCCCTATGCTGTGTTTTCTTTTGTGTTTCTCTTGATATATAAATCTATCACATTCCCCTGAGATATATATATATATATATATATATATATATATATATATATATATATATATATATATATATATATATATATATATATATAATGAGTTCATGTGTTTTAAGATGAAGAATATTTTTTTTAAGAATTTGGTGACAAAGCACCAGAGGCTTTCATGATATCTATTCTATGTTTTTCTTTGATGTGCTTTTGTTTTCTTAATATCTTCTTTTCTTTTTTTTTTCCCACTTAATTTTCTATTGATTTCTCTGTCCTATGTTGCTCCCCTTAGGCACCATGGGTAAGGAGAAGGTACACATAAGCATTGTGGTCATTGGCCATGTCGACTCTGGCAAATCGACAACTACTGGTCATCTTATTTACAAGCTTGGTGGCATTGACAAGCGTGTGATCGAGAGATTTGAAAAGGAAGCTGCTGAGATGAACAAAAGATCATTCAAATATGCTTGGGTTCTTGACAAGCTTAAGGCCGAGCGAGAGCGTGGTATCACCATTGACATTGCGCTATGGAAGTTTGAGACCACAAAATATTACTGCACAGTCATTGATGCCCCTGGGCACCGAGACTTTATCAAGAATATGATCACAGGAACCTCTCAAGCTGACTGTGCTGTGCTCATTATAGACTCCACTACTGGTGGATTTGAGGCAGGTATTTCAAAGGACGGTCAGACCCGGGAACATGCTCTTCTTGCATTTACCCTTGGTGTCAAACAGATGATTTGCTGCTGCAATAAGGTTTGTCTTCAGAACATGCTGTCTGATTATTAGTTGAAGTTACTAGTTCGAATCATGCAATCGTTTGATGATTCCTTGTCTGTTTGATTGAACTTGCCTTCTTTTTCTGTTTCCATTATTTAATACGATCTGTTCAGTTAAGCTGTATGATAGTAATTTAGGTTTCTGTAGCTGTTATTATGAATTATATAGGATGCCAATGCAAACTTTTCTCCTACATGTGAACATCTTGTTTGCAAGTCAAATATTCTGCTGGTCCATGTTTTCAAACTGAAAGATGTTCTAATTGCCCTTGTTAATCTTTCTCATGGTGCTTGTAGAAATTACTACAAATACATGATCATGGTTTTTTTTTGAGGAAAGGACCATTACCATTTTCGGTGATTTCCTAATCTGTTCCAATAGAATGTGGCATGCTTTTGAATCACCAGTGCTTGTTAGCTCCAGGTTGATGGCCAATTTATTTATATGTTTAATTCTTTTGCTTGATTTGGTGCTAGAATTATCTCAAGCCATCTGCCGCTGAGGTTCCAGATGGATCAGTTGGCTGACCATTGATTCTAATAATATGTTTTGTTGTTTTTCTGCATATACTGGATACCTTGTTCGGTTACTGGTTTCCCTCTTTTTTTTAAATGTTTCCGCTCATTCTATTACGTTTGAAGGGAAACTACTGTGGATGCAGAATTTGTTTTGGATGATAATTCAAATTAGCAGTGTTATTGTATGGTCACTTCATTCATATAGGCTGTTCCCTTTCCCTTCGGTTATTCATTTTTTATTTGGTCTGAGTTTGGAACCAAATGTAAAGTTGTGTGATGATTTCGGCATACAATTTGGGACTCGCTTTGGCACTACTATGTGCATGCCTTTTGTGAAGCTTATGTATCTGTTTATGTAAATTGTTTCTCTTGATTTTTATTTTTTGTTGTTCATTTTAGATGGATGCCACTACTCCAAAGTACTCCAAGGCTAGATATGACGAAATCGTGAAGGAGGTCTCTTCTTACCTCAAGAAAGTTGGTTATAATCCTGATAAGATTCCTTTTGTTCCCATTTCTGGTTTTGAGGGTGATAACATGATTGAGAGGTCCACCAACCTAGATTGGTACAAGGGTCCCACCCTTCTCGAGGCCCTTGACTTGATCCAAGAGCCAAAGAGACCCTCAGACAAGCCTCTTCGCCTTCCTCTACAGGATGTCTACAAGATTGGTGGCATTGGAACTGTCCCTGTGGGTCGAGTAGAGACTGGCATCCTTAAGCCTGGTATGGTTGTCACTTTTGGTCCTACTGGGCTTACAACTGAAATTAAGTCTGTGGAAATGCACCACGAGGCATTGCAAGAGGCCCTCCCCGGCGACAATGTTGGGTTCAATGTTAAGAATGTTGCTGTCAAGGATCTTAAGCGTGGCTTTGTTGCTTCTAACTCCAAGGAAGATCCTGCAAAGGAGGCAGCTAACTTCACTTCTCAGGTTATCATCATGAACCATCCTGGTCAGATCGGCAATGGTTATGCACCTGTGCTTGATTGCCACACCTCTCACATTGCTGTCAAGTTTGCCGAGATTCTTACCAAGATTGACAGGCGATCTGGGAAGGAGCTCGAGAAGGAGCCAAAGTTCTTGAAGAACGGCGATGCCGGTTTTGTCAAGATGATTCCTACCAAGCCCATGGTTGTCGAGACCTTTTCCCAGTATCCACCCCTTGGTCGTTTCGCCGTGAGGGATATGAGGCAAACAGTGGCCGTGGGTGTCATCAAGAGTGTTGAGAAGAAGGATCCAACCGGTGCTAAAATTACAAAGGCTGCTGCCAAGAAGAAATGAGTCGCTTGTCAAGCATACTGCCAATAATAATAGTTTGAGGCCTTTTTATGTTTTAGGAACTGACTCTATTGGATTCAACCAGATAGGTTTTTCGTTTGATGATGAACTCAGACAAATTTCATGTTATTCAGTCAAATGTTGCTTATTTATGGGGCTTTTAGTGTCAAACATGGGTGAACTTTGTAGTGACCTTCCTGCCATAATGGTATTCATGATTTGTTTGCATTGTTCAACTGTTTGTTCCTTGACTGCTTGCAGTGCTGTTTCATGTTAAGTATGCTAACAAGGATGAATCTGTGCTGATATCAAGTAGCCTGCAGTGGAGAATTGTGTGGATTCGTTGCAATTGCGTTATAACATATGTTGGACTCTTTAACATCAACCTGAGACGAAGTTCTATCTAATTTCTATAGTTATTTAATTAAATTAATAATGCATAATGAAAGTAAATAACAATAAATATTCTATTAGACTTGTATTTTGATTTTTTGATGGATTTAGATGTGTTTGATTAATGGAAGTTATTTGATACATATATAATTCATTTTTTTAATTTAATTCAATGATATTAGACTATATAAAACCTTGTTATTAGCGAATCAGATAATAAGATATCTTCTAGTTTATGTAGCTTTGATAACCATATCTATTTCATGGGGTTCATGTCAAGTTGGGTGAAAAGCGTGCATATTTCAAAGGTTGAGTCAAGTAACATGACACCAAAATCTTATAGCCACTAATGGCAAATTTAGCTTATAATTGCTTATTATCCTCAGTAGCAATTAAACATCAAAGCTCATATTTCTTTCTGTTTATCTATCATACATGTTGGATGGTACAAATTATCAATCATCTCAAATCTTTGAAACCCCAAGCTTTAGGTGAACCCTATGACTCTTCTAACACCGCAACACCTGTGTGCCTTCAAGTTTGTGGTGTGATACAAATTATCAACCATCTCAAATCCTTGGAACTCCAAGCTTTAGGTGAACCCTATGGCTCTTCTAACACTCCCAACCAATTGTTTGTAGATTTTAATTTGTTAATTTTCTTTCCAAATTTCTTATTTTCCTTTGCTCTCTAAACGTTTATTGAATTGCTTGATGCATTTTTAGTGAGACATATCTTTATAAACGAATATAGTAAGAGAATCTCGGAACTTAGACAATTCTATCTAACTTCGAGACAGTACCATTGAAGAAAAAATTAAGAAGAAATCAATTCTACAAAGTGCATCGGAAGATAATTCCGATAAAAAATGCACAAGCTTTCTTGGTAAACAATGAGTGTCAAAAGAGTCAGCAAAAACTCTTGTTTTTGATATTAGTAAATCTTATGGGCAGATTAGGCTTCCCCAGCGGCTATCCTCAATTTCCACATAGCAAAATCTTCATCCAACAAAAATGAATTCAGAAGATAAAATTCAGCACTGATTTAGTACAGGTGAGAGCAAAAAATGTTGGATTCTTAAGCTTCCTTGCTTATCTATCTAGTCTAATGCAAACTGAACAGCAAATTTTTGGGTTCAAAAGCTTACTTAGCTCAGAACAACTTGTAGAATTTCATGTTATTATGACATAGAATTAAACTACCGAACAAAGTCAGCCCCCCGCGCTTAATGTTGGTGGGGCAACATATTTATTCTCCCGGTGCGGCGATCCCCTGCTTCAGCCGTTCCCTTTTCATCTTCTTTTTGGACACCAGCTTCTTCTTCTTCGGTGGTAGATTCTTTTGAGCATAAGTGTAGAGTGCAAAGTTTCCAACAAGGAACAACAGCACAAGCCCGCTGATAACAAGCAAGACCACCAACCCAGGGTTCAATCCATTCGTTGCTTTCTCCCTGATCATGTTTCCCTGTCGTTCAAAACGTGTAATCTCATCTAAGAAAAGGATACGACGATAAACAACAAAAATAAGGTGTCCTTGAGACACAAGTATCATCAACGCCTTTGAGCTGGAATTACTATCCAAAATTAAGGTGCAGTACCAATCAGATGATAAAGAAACAAGACATTAAAGAATTATGGTCCAGATGAACTTAAGAACACGTTCAAGACATTGAAAGATTGAAGATTAATACATGATAACAAACAGAAAGGTCAGATCAACTATTTCTATCATTCACCACAAGGTATATGATGGAGAAAAAGAAAAGCAAATACATCTCAGTAAGGTTGTCTCAATCTTGTAAGTTATACCTAACAGAAAAGATTTCACCAGCACCCAATTTTTTGCAAGAACAGGTAGATAAGTCATACTACTCCAATGAGATAATGTAATGCATGGCAATAACGTGCTTGATATATATCATGCCTTCAGAGCACAAGAGCAAGATTTATATAGTGTTGAGTACAATCACTAACATCTGAACTCCCAAAACCTGAAATATGAAACAACTGATTTGGAAATGAAAACAGTATATATTTTGGCATCTCATGCGATGAAAGCATGGATACAATTTGCTCAAAAGTTGATCATTAATGCACACTGATGCATCAAAATGCAGATATCCCAACACAACAATTACTGTAGAAGTAATACATGATACAACACAGGGGTGACAACTAATACATGTATGGCTTTGTATGTTATTATAATTTTATATTTCATAATATAACAAAATTTTGACCATCATATATGAAACTTATAAACATAACAATCATTCACTGTGCCAAATATTCACAGAATTTCAAATACAAACATAATTAATAAGTTAAAAGTCCAAATTATATAAATATTATAAACATTCAAAATCTTGACACCTTATAAGTCAATTAAGTGACATACATAAATATACTAACAAAAATATCCATCTGTCAATATTAATATGACACGGTGACATTAAATGATCCGTGCTTCAAAATTTACGATTGAACTGATTTATGTGGTAAAATCTTGCAAATCTAGAAAAAAATTGCATTAGCAGATTGTTAATTAACAACACATGTTGATAGAATAAAAAATAAATTGGAGCAAAGAAGATAAAGGACAATAAAACCCATTTAATTACTCTAAACTCTTAGATTCTAAATCCCTAAATCTACATGCTTATAAATTTCCCTAGTAGAACTCCTCAGATATATAAGCTATGGGTTTATCACTCAATTATGTGATGATGGGCTCACCTTGGTCGTGTAACTAAATCAACAGGCACAGGAAAATCCAGATTAGCCTGTCTAAATTATGACCACTGGATGAGAAGCTAAGAACCTTTAGTTTCTTGCTTGAGCTCCACGACAAGGATATGAAAGAATTTAATCTGTTGGTCATTAGACCTTGTCATCAATTTAATATTGTGAATAACAAAATGTTGCTGCTCCAAAGAATTAGAGATTTGGCTTTCGTAGGAACCGTGAATGTGGACGCATAAAAAAAAATATTGTTGTCCAAATTCTCTAAGATAGCAGAGCATTTTATTTGGTGGGATCAATAACCGCTTAATAACAACATAAATTAGGCAGAGCAGGAGATTTAAAAGTACTTTAAGGTTTCATGCAGTTCCCATGGAACAACCATACTCAGCATCAACCATCTTGATGATATTACCCAACTAAGCATCTTGGCTGATGAGCAAAGACAACCTTATTTTAGCAGTATCCTTTCTGTAGATGGATATGGCAGGTATGAAATTTTATATTGGGAAAAAGTATCTGTTGTGCAATGCAGTAGCAAGAAAGAGGATGAAGGAGAAACAGATAATGATATTTCTAATTGGAAGAAATACAATCAAAGTAGATTATCATTATAAACAGAATAATTTGTAAGATGTGAAGAAGCTGACATAAGGCAAGTATGAGAAATACAAAAGGGAATGCAGAAGAAGAAACAACAAAGGGAGATAAAAAAAAGAGTAGTGGCGAAGACTATACCCGTTCAACATTACAGGAAAAGTAATATACAGAGTGTCACACAGACCAGCATAAGAAACCAAGAGTTCAGTGACCAATGGGAATAATTACTTGAAGAACCTGACTCTACCCTAAAAGGATGCACAGTATCTGATATAAATGTCACTATTCCTTTGCAAGAAATGAAAAATGAATCTCAACAAACTTTGCAGAAATGCTGGATGAGGCACAATCAGTAAAGTGCCTGCACTGCAGAGAAAGGAAATATTTCACGATCATTACAGACTAGAAAACCTAGCTAAATATTACTACTTTATGGAACTTGAACGCTCGAATGAGGGCAAACATCTCATAAGAGTGGGCAATCTACCGTCTCCCAGCATTCACCATCTTTACTCCTCCGAATCATCCATGGAATTGAGACACAAGAATCTCAAGAACGTGCAATATGTATATCGATCCAATCTCTCTAAATCATTTGCCCATATAAGGTCACAATCGAGAGGAGAAGTAAGCGATCCAACAAATATCATCCATAGCATGAAACCGAGATCACAACAGAAGAATTAGATCAACGATGAATCCATAGATTACTTCACAAGCAAAATTGCTTCTTTCTACCGATCAGTCGCAGATCCGCACCGATTACACCAGATCAAGCGTAGGTCGCGTACATGTGAGTATGATGCATCGAAACTAAAGACAGAAACACGAAGCCTTACGGTGGCATCTGAGAACTGCTCATCCATGGCGAGAGATCCCACGAAAAGCCACTCCGCTCGGCTTCCCCCTCTGCATGCATCACGCGCTCAAAAACCCAAGATCGGATGGAAAAAAAGAAGGAATCGGGGAAAGGGATCGAGATTCCTACCTCCTCCCGTCTTCCGATACCCGAATCGGGAATCCAATGGATCGGGGATCGGGGGGAAGAAAAGGAAGGGTTTGGGTGGATTCGACGAGATCGAAGGCAGGACGGAGATGGAAGGAGCAGCGTGAGATCTCCGCCTTCGTTGTAGAGCTGGGACGCGAGGCCCGATCACGCACATCGCACGTGAGGAGCGACGGCGTTTAGGGAAATGAATCAGATCGAACGCAAACGGGTCGGTTTACCGGACGCCGAGCCCAAATCCGAAATTTCATTTTAGCTCTTATAATTTTGACTATAGCACTTAAACCCTATTTACTTATATCTAAGATAATTTTTATATTTTAAAAAATATAGTATATAAGTCTCTTGTGTTAAGCCTTTGCTAACAGACGTTATAATAAATTATAATACGCTTACGTGACATGTTGACTCATAATAAATTATTTATATAATGATATTTATAATTTAAGTTTAAAAAAGAGTTAAGGATCATTTTAAACCATTTTGACAGTGAATCACTTAAGTTCTTATCATTTATTCATATCTAAAATAATCTATATATTTTAAAAATATAGTATATAAACCCCTCCAATCAAGTCTAAGTTAATAGACGTTAAAGTCTACTTAAGTGACATGTTGACTCATAGTAAATAATTAATATAATGACACATGTAATTTAAGTTTTAAAAAAAACAGAGATTACCATTAATGACGGGAGAATGCATCATCGTAGAAGCGACCACCAACAATAGCACTAAGTCGTTACTACCTAACAAGACGTCGCATGCACGTAGCCTCTCCCGCGTTGATGACGAAACTTGAATGATTGTTCATTTGTTTACACAGTATATATATTACCATAATATTAACGTAAACTTTATGATTAACTATCATATTATTTTATGAGTTCCAAGTCTTAGATAGACCCCTCCATACATTTGATACAATAACAAGAAAGCGGAAAGGAGATAGAGCCTACGGTTAATAATATATTTTAGTTTTAGTGTCTCGCTGTTCTCCTCTACTTTTAATATGGTACGTCAGCGAGTTTAATTATATGAGTTTGACCCTATTAGAGAAATAAATAGGAGATCGAGGATCCTATTAGAAAGAGAAATAAGAGAAAAAATTTAAAAAACATCATAAAAGAGAGAGAGAACGATGATAGAAAGAAAATTAATTAGAGAAATTACTAGAGAGAACTAAAGATAGATGTTTCAGAGAAAGTAAATTATTATGATTAGATTTTAATTTTGGAGTCTTTTTATTCTTGATAGAGTTCTTTTCTACTTTTCTTCTGATTTCTCGATACTTATGGTATAAGTAATTTTTAACATAGTATCGAAGTATTTGACTATATGAGTTTGACCCTCTCAGAGAGAGAATATATAAAGAATATCATGTAAGAGATAAAAATAATTAAATAGAGTAAGAGAAAAATTGCTCGAGAGAAAATCAAGGAGAGAGAAAACTAAAGAGATTTTTGAGATGATATTGTGAAAAATTGATTACCATTAAAAAAAACATATTTAATCTTGATAACCACAAAAGAATGAAATATCTGTAGGCCTTAAAAACCATAATATGTTTTTATTAACAAAATATTTTAATATAAAAATATAAAATCAAATAATAATAGATCTAAAGATTACGTATCATTGAATGCTATTTGAAAAATCTTTTTTTTTTAATTTACAAGCATACCATTATCGAATCTTGATTTGTAATGATATCAATCAATAAGGAGAACTAGACTCACTTTCTATTCTCTTCTTATCTTTCACAGGACCATTAATAGATTTAGGGACAAAAAGAATACAAGAGAAGATCTATATTCTCTCGTTGGCTAGTTCACGTGACTAGGAGAGATGATCAATCATGTCACATATCCAATTCGATCATTTTCTAAGGAATCCTACCATAATTAGACTTCATTTCTATTGGTCGATAATGGTAATCAAAATTTAAATATATAATATATCTTATCTAATTAGATAGGACCAATAATCTAACATTATCTCACTTGGCCCATTAATTAATAAGATACAAAAGAGTTCACAATAAAAAATAAATAAAATAAAATTTATTTAAAAATAATTTTATCTAACTGGATTAGCAATGCGAGTCATAGCGATTATATGTCATCAATGTCATACTTTCTTCTATGTACCACAGCATTGTTAGTCCTCCATAATGTAATCTAAAATGACCCTTATAATTTATCTTGTCAAGATAATCCTGTTATCATATTCAAATATAATATATACATATTTAAATGTGAATAGGATAGTAGAAACAAATAATTTTAAGTACATAAGCAAGAATCTCAATTATAATATCTATTTAAATATGTATCATCATATCTTTTATAGGTTGTTTACAAACCCAAGTATAAAAATATATTCTTTCAAACACTTTAGATCGTAAGTCCTAAGTGAATGGATCAACAATCAATATAGTGGAACTCAAGTTATTAATTGACATAGTTATTTCTGAACTATTTTTCTCTAACAATCAAGTACTTCATATCATATCATAATGGATAGAGTTACAATAGTACTTATCATTTTTAGAGGAGAAAACTACTAAGATGTGTCATAAAACATCTTCAGCAATTTGACAATTGAGTTTGACCACATGAAGTCTTGACATAAAATTTTACAGTCATAAAGCTTGATTAGTGGTCTCAAAGCATGCTACAAAATCAGATTTTATTTTTTAATAATATAATAATATATTATTTTATAATTTTTTCTTATAAATTATCCCTATAATTAATATAGATATAAATCATAAAGTAGACTTCCTATTATCGAGGTAATTTATAGAATCAATACCTAAAAATACCATCATTTGCTGAATAAAATTTAAACATACGTGTTTGATCGAAACATTTATTTTTATTATTTGTTGAATAAAATTATATACTAAATCTCTTCAAAACTTGGTTAATATATCATTTCTAAGATAGTCCTAATAATTCTTGAGATTTATCTATAAATATCTCAATTCTAATAACATAATATGCCTCATTCATATCAACCAGGTTAAAATTCTTAATGAGAAATTTCTTGGATCAGTATAATAAAATAAGATCACTATTGGTAAGCAAAATATTATATATATATATATATATATATATATATATATATATATATATATATATATATATATATATATATATATGACTAATATAATAAACTTGCTCCTGATCTTCAGATATAAATACTGATCAATGATTTTTTTTTAAATATGAATGAACTAATAATATCGAGAATCCTTATATACCACTAATTATCTTTCATTTTCTCTAAGAATCGTTTAGGTTAACACATATAAATCTAGATCCCCAATCAGAAAAATTATTTTCACATCCTTATAGTGTAACTCAAATTTATAATGAGTCACTAATATCATGACGATTCTTAATGAGTTCATTTAAGAAAATAGAGAAATGTCTCATTATGATCGATGCATTTTTTATGAGTAAAATCTTTGACCACTAGCTTGAATTTATATCATTCAATATTACCCTTTAAGTCATGTTTATATAATAGACTCTTTTACAATTTTTGAACAATTCGATGAGTTTTCAAACACCATTCTAGTCATTGATTTCAACTCTTCTTTTATTATATCATATCACTTTTTAAAATTACTATTTTTCATGACTTATGAAAACAATGAGAGTTCCTTTTAATTCCTATATCAGAATCTGATTCTTGTAAATATACCATATAATAATAAAAAATGATAGGGTTCCTTTCCCTTTGAGCTATTCCCAAAACTATCGATTGTAGTTATTCTATAGTATCATTAGCAATGGTGTCAATATTATGTGGGAGTTCACTAATGTTATTTTGTTGTTAACCTTATCAAATAATTTAATAATTTGAGTATCAACAATCTTTTGATTGATAAATGAGCAATAAGTTATATCTCCTCAATATTAAGATTAAATTTTGAGATTTTTACTCTAATTGATTTGTTATTTTTTATGGGTCTTACATTACTAGATTCAACTATCCTCATTAGGACAATAAAATATGTACCCTTTTGAATTTTTCTAGATAAATAATAAAATATCTAGAAATAGTTATTGAATCTAATTTCTTTTCATATGAATTAAAGACATTTATCTTTGTTGAACAATCTCATATATGTAAATATCTTAAGTTAGGTTTCATATTAGTCTATAACTTAAAAGAAGTTAATGAAATTAATTTAGTAAGAACCCTATTCAAGATATATATAATCATCCTTAGAACTTCTCATCACATTGATTTGGGTATAGAAGAATAATCCATCATGCTTCTAACCATATCTATAATAGTATGATTTTATTTTTCAATAATCTTATTATGCTGTAGTATATCTGGTAAATCATACTAAGCACATATACCTTAACTTTTTAAGAATTTAGCAAAAGAATTAGAATTATAATTAGATTCATCATAACTACTATAAAATTTATCACACTTATCAGATCTAATAATTTTGACTTTTCTTATCTAATTATCTCTCACTTCATTTATATATACTTAAAGGTGCTAACAGCTTGAGACTACATGAATTAGATATATACAGTTATCTCAATAAGTTATTTATAAAGATAGTAAAATATCTCTTTTCACAAAAAAATAGTAACATGAAGTGACCCACAGATATAAGCATATATAATTTCAAAGAGTTTATGAAACTGTACCTCATCCCAATATTTTATTATAAGATCATTGTAAACTTAAGATTTATATTAATACTATATAGACTATCATGTAGAATTCAAAGGTTAACTTTTATTGAATCATATGAGTTTACAACGACTAAGAGAGAAATAATATCTTGACAATCTAGGTAAAGAACCCAAAATTTCTAGAATTGGAAGAACATAACATGTATCATCAAGATTCATCAAATGAATCGTCTCTAGGCGTAAGCAATAAGCACCAACTATTTTTTTTTAAAGATGATTCCTTATAACGATGAATATTTCATTCCTTAAAATGAATTTCTATTATTGGTAATATATATTGAAGTGTCCAAATCAATTAACCAAGTATTAGAAAATAATTTCTATAACATTTGATTTGAAACATACAAAGGTCAGGCTTATACCTTTTCCTTTCAAGCAAAATCTTATATTTCTTCATTCCTTGCCATGAAAGTAGAATTTTACCATGAAGATTTTATTTTTATGAGTTTATATATTATTTATAAAATCAAGTGATTTATGTTTTAATTTTTATTATTATTACCCACTCTTTAAGTAGTACCCAAAATATTATGAGTCTTTCCTATTTTATTCTTAATTCTTTCTAAATAAATATATTAGTCAACTTATTTAAGTTTCACTTCTCTTTAATTTTATTGTAGTAAATTTTAAATGAGCGAAGAAATAAAATTAAAAATAAATTATACGAAAAAGGACTCAACAACGATAATGCTCAATATTCTTTAGCTTATATTGAATTCTTTATGACATATTCAATATGGCTGATAAAGAATATTCTTTATGACATTAATTTTATATTTATGAAGGGTAAAAATATCCTTTTAAGAACAAAAGCCCCTAATTCTCCATTTCTTCCTACAATTGTTGTGCAGGGCATGCCGCCGCCTACCCATGGCGCGATCGTCGTGGTGCGCGAGGCACCATAGTTGTGGGGCATGGTCGTCGTCTAGGGCCGCTATGTGAGGCATCGCCTATGTGCGACCTCCGACATCTAATTGATGTTGACCACTAGCAACAGTGCTGTCGTAGTCACCACACACAATAGTGCTATGTTGCTACCTACAATTGGGCAGGCAACTAGTGGAGGCCGCCACCCTCAACAATACTATCACCGATAATAATCTGTCAATAGTAGTCCATTGATCAAAAACAAAAAACCTTACATCGCTTGCAAGCAAACGATAGGATAGACTGGATAGAAAAACAAATTGGCAATATCGATAAATTGTTCATACATCATAAATAAAAAAATGATTAACATATTTTCATGAGTGAAAGGTACTAACAAATAGATCTAAAGTATTTAACTTTAAATTCATAGCTCTGATACCAATTATAAGCATAAAAATTATAATATGCTATTATTAAGTGAAATATTTTAATGCCAAAAATATAAAATCAAATAACAATAGATCCAAAGATTATGTTATGTACCTTTTAGTACATTCAGAAAATCTTTTCTCTAATCTACGAGCATACTATCATTGGATCTAAGATCTATAGTGTTATGATCGTAAATGCAATAAGAGGTGGGGGATGAATTAATACTTTCAAAAAAATTTAGTTTGAAAGTTCGATCAATAAATCCATATCGAAAATATGATTAGCAAAAAGTGTGAGTAAGGATTACTTACTAAGTAAATTAATATGCAATAGTAAATTAAGGTAAAAGAAAATAAATACAAATCAGATTTATAGTAGTTCGATCGTTCTGACCTATGTCCACTCCCGATTCTTCTTCCTTCGAGGTCATCGGTTTTCACTACCAATCTTATTTCAATGAGTAAAGATCAATTACCCTTATTATAACTCTTTCTCATTTTTATAGGTTTAGGAGAGAACCCTTATATCCCTCTTTTATAAAAGACCTCTCACCTCCCTTAGAATAACTTCTAGACTCAAAGAGGAAGAGACTCAATATTTTTCAAGAGTTTATAATATTTTAAAATTAAAAACTTTTCATACTTTATCAAGCAAGCATGAGAGGGGTATTTATAGGCCCCAAATAGCTTCAAAAATGGAGCCAAAAATTTAAATCCTTGGGTTTTTGGGTATTGACGATACCACAACATAACAGCCTAGGTACTAGCAGTACCACCGCCTACTTGGACAATACCACCGCTTGACATAGCATAGGAGACTGTATTTTGGTGGTATCACCACTAGTCTTGGTGGTACCATCGCTTGATACTAGACGGTACCTGTAGGAAAATCTAGGTGCGACATCACATACGCAGCGGAAGAACATAAAAACAAAATTCCCATATTTCCCAAAAAGGTTGGGTCTTTGTCGTCGTGTGAAGATTGGTGCATGAAATCCGCAAAACCGAAAAATGCGTATATGAAATATTATGTTTTACCTAGGTAGATCATATATCCTTGAATCCCTGCAGGTCTGTAAGAGAGGGTGAAGGAGGTCAGGCATCCTCCTCTCTAGCGGTGATCCATACAGTATGTATGCGATGATGCCCCTCAAATCTCTGTTGGAAAATCTAGAGGCGACATCACATGCATAGCGAAAGAATATAAAATAAAAATCCTAAATTTCCCAATACGTGTGCAAAAACCCATGACACAAAAAATCACGTGTGAGACAATTGTGTTACTTAGGGAGATCGTATATCCCTGAATTTCTATAGATCTGTAGGAGTGGATGAAGGAGGTCAAGCGTCCTCCTCTCTAGCGATGATCCACACAGTAGGGCTACAATGACGCTTCTGAAATTTCTAAGCCTGCAATTTGAGTCGGAGGATGGGAGAGGAGAATAAGAGGTGGATACTTAGAAGCCACAGCCTATGGGCCTTTAATTCCCTCTTATTTATAGAGGCCCCTAGTTAACCCTAATAGATCCTACCCTATTGGGTATTTGATCTTCATCCAATTACCCAAGCCTCTTAGATTAGTGGGTCTCTACTCAATAATCTCTTATTAGCTCTTATTGGATCTCATCCATGAGATTTAATAATTCATGGGCTTATTGGATATCCGATAAGATAGGGGCTCCAATAGATATCTTATATCTGAACCTCTACTTATCGCAACACCTACCATATGTGTGTGACCCTCTAGGTGCAATATCGAGCTGGCTGTGAGTCATATCTATCAGAACTCTTTCTAGCTTAGTGAATTATTATCTCTATAATAATTCACTCTACTCATCGACTACGGATGTACTAAGCCACTACGCCATAGTCCTCAACGATACAGGGGAATCCAATCCTTTAGACTTATTTGTCCTTAGTTATTGTGTACTTATAGTACCTCATCTATCTAATATCCTAGAGACAATATACCAAGCATGGTGTTGTCAAACCTATATGGTTTCTCCACGAGACTCGCTCTAATCGGATTTTCTCGAAGAACTCTTTCTCTCTCAATCCGAATGACCTTGGCCAAGGATTTGTTTGAGCAAGAACACATAGGATATTTCTCTCATGATACCGAGAGCAGATGATCCCCTATCGATATTCAATAGCCCTCGTAAGGTTGGTTGCCACTCCCAATAACTGGTTGTACTAGATTTGGAACTTCCAAACCTATAAGTTTGGTATCAAAGAGTGGAGTATTCATACAGGACATCCTTCTGTCTCAAGTCTAAGGACCAGATACACTACTATGACTACGGAATCGTTGTCTGACAATAAGGTATCATCAACCATCCAGTATTCCATGAGCAGATCAATTAGTGAAATCATTATCCAATGAGCACCTGCACTGTATCCTTAATGTCCCCACACAAGTAGCTATGAGACTAGCTGCCACCATTATATGGATAGGTATACAGCACACCAGTATATCCGATTATCTCAATATCCCTTTCGAGTAACCTATGACCAGGATTATTTAGAGTCTGTGTTTAAAGGTGAATCGATTTGATTATCGTAATCTCATCACGATCTGATTCCCATTGCATAGATCCATGGACATCACAATATATATATATATATATATATATATATATGCAACAAGTAATATAAAGTGATAAATACCAAAATATAATAAGCAAAAAAACTACGTGTCAAGTTACACATGTCATCACTCACGTGATTGGCTTATAGGGCACCTATGACTAGCAATCTCTAGGCCTGCTATCTGAGGAGGAGAAAGGGAGAGGAGAATAGGAGGTGACAACTAAGAAACCTCTAATCTATGAGCCTTTGGTTCCCTCCTATTTATAGAGGTTCCTTGTCAACTCAACCCTAATGGATCCTACCCTATTGGGTATTAGATATTCATCTAACTATCAAAGCCTCTTAAATTAGTGGATCTCTATCTAATAATATCTTATTGGCTCTTATTGGATCTCATCCATAGGATCCAATAATTTAGGGTTTTATTGGATATCCAATAAGATAGGAGCTCCGATGGATATCTCATATCTGAACCTCTATTCGTTGCAGTATCTACCATATGTGTGTGACCCTCTAAGCCCAATATGGAGCTGGTCGTGAGTTATACATATCAGAACTCCTTCTAGTTTAGTGAATTATTATCTCCATAATAATTCACTCGACTCATCAACTACGGATATACTATACCACTACGCTGCAATCCTCAAACGATACATGAGAATCCAATCCATTGGACATGTCTATCTTGAGTTATCATGTACCTATAGTCCTTCATCCATCTAATATCTCAGAGACCGTATACTGGGCATGATGTTGTTATACCCCTACGGTTTCTAATCGAGTCTTACTCTAATCAGATTCTCTCTCAATCCAAATGACCCTAACTAGAGATTTGTTTGAGCAAGAATACATGGGATATTCCTCTCATGACATCGAGAGCGGATGATCCTCTATCGTCACTCAATAGCCCTCGTAAGATTGACTACTACTCTCGATGACCGGTTGTGCTAGATCTATAACTTCCAGATATATAAGTCTAGTATCAAAAAATATAGTACTCATACATGACATCCTTGGTATCGCAAGTCTGAGGACCAGATACACTACTAGAATAATGGAATCGCTATCTGATAATGAGGTATCATTAACCATCCAACATTCTGTGAGCGGATCAATTAGTGAACTCATTCTCCAATGAGTACTTGCACTATGGCCCTAGTTGTTGGGAAATCATGGGGGCGACATCACATGCGCAGCGGAAGAATAAGAAAACAAAATCCCCGATTCCCAAAGAGATGTTCGTCATCGTGCGAAGATTGGTGCGCAAAATCCGCGAAACTTAAAACTGCGTATAGAGTAGGTTGTGTTACCTAGGGAGATCGTATATCCCTGTTTCCTTGCAGATCCTTAGGAGAGGGTGAAGGAGGTCAAGTGTCCTCCTCTCTAGCGGTGATCCACACAGCAGGGTTGCGACGACGCTCCTCAAAACTCCAGGCCTGCTTTGAGGTGGAGAGGAAGAGGAGAATAGGAAAGGCAAGCAAAGGCTCTAACCTATGAGGCTCTGAATCCCTCCTATTTATAGAGATCCCCTATCAAACCCTAATGGGTCCTCCCCTAGTGGGTATTGGATCTGCATCCAATAAGACAAGGGCTCCGTCGGATATCTCATATCTGAACCTCTACTCATCGCAATGCCTACCATATGTGTGTGACCCTCTAGGCCCAATATCGAGCTGGCCGTAAGTCATACCTGTCAGAACTCCTTCTAACTCAGTGAATTATTTTCTCGGTAATAATTCACTTGACTCATCGACTACGGAAGTACTAGGCCACTACGCCGTAGTTCCCAGACGATACAGGGGAATCTAATCCATTGGACATGTTTGTCCTCAGTTACCGTGTACCTATAATCCCTCATCCATCTAATATCCCATAGACCGTATATCAAGCATGGTGTTGTCAGACCCATACGATTTCTACTCGAGTCACGCTCTAATCGGATTCTCCCGGAGAACTCTTTTTCTCTCAATCCGAATGACCCTGGCCAGGGATTTGTCTGAGCAAGAACACATGGAATATTCCTCTCATGACGTCGAGAGTGGACGATCCTCTATCGACACTCAATAGCCCTCGTAAGGTCGACTACCAATCCATTTCCAGATGAAACCAAGTAAGTCCATCGGAGACATGTACACCCGTTTCACGGATGTCATCAATGGACTCAAAGCTCTTGGTAAAGTTTTTGCTAACTTTGAACTAGTAACTAAAATTTTAAGATCCCTTCCATAGAGTTGGGATCCAAAAGTTACGACCATTCAAGAGGCCAAGGACCTTAAAACATTTCCTCTCGAAGAACTTATTGGGTCTCTAATGACCTACGAAATGACGTGTCATGCTCATGAAGAGCTCGAGAACTCCCTTCTAAAGAACAGGAAAGATATGCTACTTAGAACACAAGATGACCACTTGAAAGGAACATTAAGTGATGACGATAGTGACGATGACATTGCACTTTTAACTCAAAATTTTTTAAAATTTATAAGAAAGAACAAACTTAAAAATGACACCAAAAATAAACTTAAACATAAAAAAGGACCAAGTAATATGCTACGAATGCAAGAAGCCGGGGCACTTCAAAAATGAATGCCCCCAAGCCAAGAAGAAGCAACCGAAGAAAAAGAAAGCTTTAAAAGCGACTTGGGACGACTCAAGTGATTCCGAGAATGAAGAAGCTAGCAACAAAGAGGAGGCAAACTTCGAGCTAATGGCTTTAGGAGGAGAGGTATGTGATTTAATTAATGAAGATTTATCTTTCGATGAACTTTCTATCACTTTTCATGAATTATTTGATGAGTGTAGAACTATTAGTAAGAAGTTCAATCTATTAAAGAAAGAGCATGCCTTACTACATGAACTAATGTGTGCATGTAGATTTGAATCTAATGTGTGCATTACTGAAAAACCAAACAATAACATATCAATGATTGCCTTCAAATAAAATAATGTCTACAACATCAACCTTGATGAACTTAATAATGAAATGTGTTGTTCCACTTTAAATGATGATGCTTGGCTTTGGCATAGGAGATTAGGCCATGCAAGTATGAAACTAATATCTAAGATTTCATTTAGAGAGTTAGTACGAGGGATTCTCAATATGAAGTTTGTTAAGGACAAAGTGTGTGATGCTTGTCAACTAGGAAAATAAATAAAAACTAATTTCAAACCAAAAAATCAAATTAGCACCACTAGACCATTGCAATTGATCCATTTGGACTTATTTGGACCAATTGACACAACGAGTCTAGGAGGAAGCAAATATGCCTTCGTAATTGTAGATGACTATAGTAGATACACTTGGACCTATTTCTTGGCTCACAAAAGTGATTGTTTCAAATGTTTCTCTAAATTTTATAAACTTACTCAAAACGAAAAAGGCTTCATGATTTCATCAATTCGGAGTAATCACGGTAGCGAATTTCAAAACCGTGACTTTCAAAGTTTTTGTGAATCCAATGGATATAACCATAACTTCTCCACACCGAGAAATCCTCAACAAAATGGGGTAGTTGAAAGAAAAAAATAGAAATTTACAAGAAATGGTAAGAACCATATTAAATGAACACAGTCTACCTAAGTATTTTTTAGCCGAAGCCATTAATACAGCTTGCTATGTCATGAATAGGGTTCTAATAAGACCATCTCTATCAAAAACTCCTTATGAATTATGGAATAACAAAAAATCAAATGTTTCTTATTTTAAAGTTTTCGGTTGCAAATGCTTTATTTTGAATGAAAAGGATGCCTTAGGAAAATTTGATGCTAAATCCGATTAAGGCATCTTTCTTAGTTACTCTTCCGTTTATAAGGCTTTTCGTATTTTTAACAAAAGAACCTTAGTTATAGAAGAGTCTATTCATGTAGTTTTTAATAAAATTTTTGAGTTAAAGAAAAATAATTTTGATGATAATCTTGGTTTTGATAATTTGAATTTAAATAAACCCCCTCCTCAAAATAGCAACTTATTCCGAAATTTTCTTACCCAAGGAATGGAAGTATGTAGATACTCATCCAAAGTAGCTAATTATAGGAGATACATCAAAAAAGGTTTAAACTCATTCTTCCTTCAAGAATTTTTGTGCTAACGCCACCTTCCTTTCTCAAATTGAACCTAAATGCATTGACGAAGCCTTGAAAGATGATTCATGGGTTATTGCAATGCAAGAAGAATTGAACCAATTTGAGAGGAATGAGGTATGGAAGATTATTCTTAGACCTAGTGACCATTTAGTCATTGGTACTAAATGGATCTTTAGAAACAAGCAAGATGAATGCGGTATCATGGTTAGAAACAAGGCTAGACTAGTGGCCAAAGGTTTCAACCAAGAAGAAGGTATCGACTATTAAGAGACATTCGCTCCTATGGCAATATTAGAAGCCATTAGGATGCTCCTTGCCTATGCTAGTAGTAATAATTTTAAACTATTTCAAATGGATGTCAAAAGTGCTTTTTTGAATGGGTTTTATTTTCGAAGAAGTGTATGTTAAACAACCTCCCGGATTTGAAAATTCTCTTCTTTCTAATCATGTATTTAAATTGACTAAGGCTCTCTATGGCTTAAAACAAGCTCCTAGAGCTTGGTATGAAAGGTTTAGTTCCTTTCTTATTTTAAATAATTTTACAAAAGGCAAGGTTGATACTACATTGTTTATCAAATATTTTAAAAATAATTTTCTTATTGTTCAAATTTATGTTGACGATATTATTTTTGGTTCTTCGGATGAATCACTATGTGAATCATTTGCCAAGTGTATGAGTCATGAATTTGAAATGAGCCTAATAGGAGAATTAACCTTCTTTTTAGGATGCTAAATTAAACAACTTAGTAATTGTATATTTCTTATTCAATCTAAATATACATTAGAATCATTAAAACGATTTAACATGGATGGTTCAAAAGCTATAAACTCTCCTATGAGTACTTTCATTAAGTTAGACATGGATGAAAGTGGTGAAAGCTTTGATAAAAAAATATATAGGGGAATGATTGGTAGTTTACTTTACCTCACCACAACTAGACCAGATATCATGTTTAGTGTAGGACTTTGTGCTATGTTTCAAGCTAATCCTAAATTGTCTCATCTTAAAAGTGTTAAAAGAATCCTTAGATATCTTAAAGGAACTCCTAATTTAGGATTATGGTATCCAAAATCTAATAATTTTGATTTAATAGCTTATGCAGATGCCGATTTTGGCGGATGTAGGATAGATAGAAAAAGCACATCCGGAACATATCAATTTTTAGGACATGCACTTGTTTCTTGGACTTCCAAGAAATAAAATTTGGTTGCACTATCTACGGTGGAAGCCGAATACATAGCTGCAACTGCATACTGTGCACAAGTTGTTTGGATGAAAAATACGTTGGAAGACTATGTGATTTAATTAAAGAACATTCCCTAAAATGTGATAATACAAGTGCTATTTGTCTAACCAAAAATCCAATTCAACACTCTAGAAATAAGCATCTGACATTAGGCATCACTTTATACGAGATCATGTCAATAATAATAATGTCATTATAGAATTTATTGATACAAAGCATCAATTAGCAAATATTTTCATAAAAGCCTTAAATGAAGATCAATTTGACTTTATTAGAAGGGACTAAGGCAAGTTGAAAATCCAGGTCGATCGATTTAACACTATCAACAAAAACCTACTCAAGAGACTTAGGTATACTTTTGGCAATGGCATATGGATTAGGAAACCTAGAAAGACTGATCTAGTTTCCCCACCACTAGAACACCCTGAAACACTCATTTTTAAGGGAAATGAATCTCCTCCTACTCCCTTTGGTGCAGCACCTTCATAACCAGCTCCTGCTTCATCTTCTGAAGATCCCATCATGGTAGAATTAAATCAAATTAAATCATAACAAGAGCAACTCAAATCACAGCAAGAGCAAATCCAATTACAGCAAGTTGAAATTTTGAGGGAACTACGACAGATGAACCGGAAGATAGATGCCATGTATAAGAACTCTGGAATTTCTCCTAAGGAATAATCATTGTGTTAAACCTTTCTTATTATTGTAAGCCTCTAAGCTACCTTGACATGTGTTTGACATTATCCTAGTATATGATGTTAGATGTTTCTTTCCAAAATTTTGTCAACATTTTGATGGCACCTTCATGTTATTTTGGATGATTTGATGTCTTCCTTGAATAATCGATCTTAATGCCAAGTTGAAGCTTTGTCAATTTTGACATCTCCTTTTTAAGATTTTTTTTCTTATGGCATGATTTTATGAATGGCTTCAATGATCACGAGTTTTATGCTTGAAAACTCATCTCCTTTTTGTTGATGACAAAGGGAGAGAAGAATGTGCAAAAGATTGATGACTTATGCAAATATGAAATTAGCATGACTTATATGTATTGTATTGCAATAGCTTATATGTTGCATGATGCAATGAAAAATGTCTTATATGTGTTATATTCCTTAAAAGCATCGTAAAACTTTTTGAGCATATCGCATGTGAAAGTTTTAGATTGGTTGTCGTATCATGTTTATCATTTTTTTTTTATATATGATAAACAATTATCTCATGATCATATAAAATCATACCTTGCATTTATATCATGAGATCCATGTTGAAATTTTAAATTGTTATTATTTCTTGTTGAAATGATAATTATTTTTTATTATTCAGCTTGAAAATAATTTTCATGCCTTAAAATTATGAGAAATACGAAGTTTCGTATTTGCTCATGCTTATTAAGAATAACGATAAGTTCAACGGATAGAACTTATCAGTTTAGGCTTGAATTCAAAGAGATTAAATTCAAGTATTTTTATCTTCTCATAATATGACATATAGAGAGGGAGAGTTATGATTAACTCCGTCATCAATTGATTATCATCATAAAAAAGGGGGAGATTATTGAATCTCGGATTTTGATGATTAAGTTAATTGATGGGTTAATTGATCTAATCCATATTATTGAGTTAAGTGTGCAGGATTAACTATGATAGCTTGAAGACATAAAGCAAGTTTACCGGAGTCAAATTCGATGGGTATTCGAGAGTCTACCGAAAGTCTGAAGAATCATCGAAAGTGCTACCGAAACCAACCGAGAAAGATCATGGACTTGCCGAAGTTTTCTGAAGTCCGTCGGAAAGATCATCGGAGGTTCGTAGAGATCACTAAGAAGGTTCGAATACTTGCCAAAGACTCGTTGAACTCACCACAAGACCGGGAGCCTGTTGGGAGTCCGCTAGAAGAAATCCGATAGTGTATCGGAAGTCCGTCGGAAGTTCGTCGGAAAGCTTGCCGGAAGGAAACTCGACGTTGCCGGTTAAAAATTTGCTTAAGGATATGTCTTAATTTCATAGTTTACATATAATTTGGGTTAGGATTAAGGGTTAATCATATAATCCGGTTAGGGGCCAATTAGGCCCAAGTTTGGACTGGTTTGGGCCAAGTTTGGAGCCCAACCAGTGAGCTGGAATAGTCCAGGTGGTGGCACCGTCGGACTAGGCGGTGGCACTGCCCAGAACCCGAGAGGTCCGGCGGTGGCACCGCTAGTACACTGTCAGTGCCAGACACTAACAAGCGGTGGCACTGCCAGCACCGAGAAACCCAAAAGTAATTCAAATTTGGAGCCCAAATTTGAATCATATTGGGGCCTATAAATACCCCTCAATTCTCAATATAGATCACACCTTTTTGAGAAGTTAGAAAGTGAGAAAAAACTCTAACAAAGTCTTATTTTCAATAGCTTAAGCGTTCACCTCCCTCTTTCTCTTTGAAAAAAAATATGTAAGAGTGTGAACCACTTGTAAGAAGGTTGTAAGAGGGGTATTTGGTCATTCCCCTTTAAAGTGATTTGCTAGTGGAAGTTGGGAGCCTCATCGAAGAAGGCTTCGAAAGTGGATGTAGGTCATTTGACCGAACCACTATACATCGTGATGTTCCTTGAATGTGTGAGTATTTAAGTTTCTAAATCATTTCTCTACTTAGCTACAAATCGTTCGATTTTCATCTCCCTACTCTTACTTGAGCTATTTTAGCTAAGTCATTCTTCATCGAATCAAAATCTCTACATATTTACGAAATCGATTTCAAACTTACGAGTTTTAATCCGCTGCACTAATTCACCCACCCCCCCTCTCTTAGTGCCGCTCCGATCCTAACACTTGGCGTAATGTCCAATCCTTCATATGCATAGTTAAAATATCATTGTATGCATCATAATATCAAATCATGAGTTAAAATATCATTGCATGCATAATTCCAAATCATCAAGGTACATTATAACATGAGTTAAGATATTATTGCATACATAATTTCAAATCATCAAGGTATATCATAATTTGAGTTAAGATATCATTGCATGTATAATTTTAAATCATCAAAATTTTAAAAAGAGTACAGTCAACTTCTCCCCTTTTATCATAAATGAAAAGGAGAAACAAGCAAGTTTTTACTTCTCTTTGGAATGTGTAAGCTAGCAAGTTTTTTCTTCTTTTTAGAAGTGCAAATTAACAAGTTTTTGCTTCTCTTGAGATATGCATATATGTGTAATTCATGAACTAGCTTGCACATTTTAAAGAGAAGTAAAAACTTGAATATTGTAATTCATGAACTAGCTTACACATTTCAATGAGAAGTAAAAATTTGAACATCATAATTCATATACAAAAATAATTCTTAGAACATGCTATAGAAAATTATAGCACATTCATGAACTTGAACATCCTCCATGGCATATATATATATATATATATATATATATATATATATATATATATATATATATATATATATATATATGTGTGTGTATTCAAATATTATATGTCATATGTGTGTATTCGTACACTACACATCATAACATATGTAAGTACTTCTACACCGTATATCATAATATATATGTGTATATCATTTAATTTTATTGTAATTCATATATCTTTCTTCATATATAAGGTGTACATTAATATTGTACTACGGTTAACTTATGACATTCATCATATTCAAAATATACTTTCAAAAATATATTTAAATATATATAATATATATGATAATTATTTTACATTAAGTTAATCTTATATTTATCTATTTAGGCTTAAAATTAGATTTTCATCAAAGGAGCCATAGTCCTCGGTGATCGAGTGTGCTATGGAGCTGAAAATATATCAAATTAGAATATAGGGTCATGATATACCTAAATTAAGTACCTTGCATCTTAAATCACTTATAACTTCTAATATAAATAATGATTTATAGTAATAATTTGGGTAGAATCCTCCTAATATTATACCTAATCTATAAATTCACCTAAATTTTATTACCAATTTGCTAATAATTCAACCTATAATCCATGACATAATGGTTATAATTTTATCACTCAAACTTATTACACCAAAGGATCAGAACTTTTCATTACAAAACATACTTAAAATTAGCATCAATTCATATAAAATAGCATTGGAAAGAATTTTGAGCATAATATTTAAAAAAAATATATATATTAATTTTTAAAATCCATAATATGGGCACATCATATATCATGTTCATAAAATATAAATATGATAAAATATTTATTTAAATAATAATAAAATATATACATAATTTATGTTTTGATTAACATGGTAGATGTGGTGAGCACTTGGTTGTACATCAACTTCCATAATTTATGTTTGGTGATGACTTGTGTTATAAAATGCCCATCCCAACAAAAGAGGAACTCAGTATCATAGGTTCATTCATCACCAAGTAACTACAGGTAAAGAGAGATTAGGATTCAAATCTCAAATCAATTTTTATATTTATTATTATTATTATCATTATTATTTGCATTTAATTATGGTTATCATATTCTTAACATCATTGATTGAACCAATAGGTTGATTAGACTGCAAGTTTAATAATAATTATGCATTATACAAAAATGAAAACTATGATTAATATCATAAAAATTATTTCTTAGGATATAATAAAAGACATTGGGGTGATAAGAGAGTAATAAATATAATGGAGGGTCGTTTTTCATTCTTATAATAAAAATATACTTTGATCATAAATAAAAACTGAGGATATTTCAGATTTTTAATATTTAAATAAACTAATTAGTGGATTCATAACTATCGATTTGATTCACGGAAATGGAAGATATAAGGATAAAAGTCTGTGTAAAAAGAAAAAAAGAATACTTCTTTTTTTCTTACAATGGAAAACATTCAAATAAATTTATATTGTAAATAAAAAAGCTCAAATGAAATAATTAATAAATTAGATTGGATGAGAAGTCGATTCTTAGTTTTCGATCAATCTGTGTAATCAAGTTTTATAATTTCATTCATAGATATATATGATGGGATAAAAAAGGAGAAACTTTTGTATATGAACAAATATCGTAACATACAGTGGAATTAAATGAAAATCATAATCAAATAGAATATCGAGATTTATGTAAAAAATCCTTCTAACGTGAAGAGTAAAAATCACAAAGTAAGTGAAAAAAAATCGATATAATTAAATGGACTGTCAGCCTAATAATAAATATAAATATATATAAGATAAAAATTTATGTATATGGAACTCTCTCCCCGTCCTACAAATGACAAAAGCATGATTGCAATGCATAAGAAAGCAATCATCTTTGATCCTACTCCCAACTATTCTCCTTTTGTCTTCCCTGTCTTCTCCTTCCCCCTACTTATTCCTTCGTTTGATAGCTATCAGAGGATTACTTCTGTCCACCTACCGTGACTTGTTGCCCATAAACCATGTGGTCTCCTCTTTCCTTCCTCGAGGAATGCCATTGCATGAGTCAACCTTCAAAATGAACAAAAGAGTACTGTGTTTTGTTTACTACTGCCTTTGTCAGATACCTTCATCTGTTTGCATGTATTATATGTCACTACAAAACAAATTAGCATGTGTGCTTCTTATGGATGGAAGATGTCATAGTGCACCCGAACACTTGAATTATTGGTACATATGCGAGTGTGATTAAGTCACTTGTTAGGTTTGCTTTGCTTTGCTTTGGATTGTCTGTCACTGAAAACAATGTAGCATATGGATTTACTTGATATGTCATGGCCTCATGGGAGGGGTTATCATTGTCCCGTCTAAATATTTTAGTGATCGTATCAAGAATAGAAATTGATAAATATTATCTCATCTAGAGGTTAAAGATTTTAGGATTACAAAATTTAAAATAAATAATTCTCATTTATAAGCTCGGACTTATCGATGACACGTAATAACATGATAATTTTTATATATAAAATATTGATTTGATGATGATGTATCAACAATACTTATCAAAGGACGAGGATCAAAGTTTTTATCCTACAAATTTTGTAGACATTAAATAACCGATAAGAACATTGAATATTGATAGTAAGTTTTTGGATCGAATCTCATGTTAATTATTTATTCACTTGAAAAAAATAATGATATAAGAGATAATGTTAATTATTAATCATAAATAAAATATTATTTTCACTTTAATAAAATGACACGGATCAATAATATAAGAGATGATGTTGGCTTACATGATTTCATTACCTAAACATGACAAATTAGATGGGATCACAATTAGAATCTTGTTAGTCTTATGAAAGCCTTCAAAATAATAATAACAATAATAATAACGTGGGAGGATAACATTTGGACTCGTAAAGTTTGCTAGCAAAAGAGTGCATTATTTGTATGGAGCTAATTTAATGCTTAAGCAAAAGAGGATAACATGTTGAATTCCATGTGACCTCTCTTGATTGGCTACATTTTGACCTTCCCATGAAACATGAATGTCACATCAAGATAATGCATCAATATGATTTATATAGTTTGTTGGATATACGTAAGAATTAGGAGTCAACAAATTGATTTTGTTAGCCTCTTTGGGATTAAGTCTCTCTCTCTCTCTCTTTTGTCTTGCTGAGGAAGTTCTTATGTTCGAGTTCATGTAATAATATCTTATACGTAGTTTAATATAAAAAAATTAAATATTAAAAATAAAATGAAAACAAATAAGATAAAAAAATTTTATGTAAGTAGTTGAGTTTATGTATAACAATAACAAAATCATAAGGTCCTAACAAAATAAGGGATAAAGTTTCTCTCTCTCTCTCTCTCTCTCTTGTGAGGAAGTTCTTATGTTCGAGTTCACGTGATAAAAAATAAAAAATATTAAATATTAAAAATAAAATGAAAACAAAAAAGATAAAAAGAATTTTATGTAAGTAGTTGAGTTTATTTATAACAATAACAAAATCATAAGGTCCTAACAAAATAACCTAATTTATTTAAATTAATCAAAGATAAAATTAATTTGACAGAAAAATAGATGTTCAAGTTGAGTTTAGGTTTTGGTATTTAAATAATCATTTTTAATTTGGATTCAGTTGAGAAAATTAAATATTCAATTTCGGTATTTAAATCATATTTAAATATTCTTTTTTATTTGGTATATCCAACCCCTTAGTAAATTAAATTCAGAAATTAGCTAATTAGTCAGATTTTTATAAATAAATATGAAAAAATTCATAGATATCTTCGGCTACCTTTTTTTTTTTTTTTTTTTTGTTAACTTCATTGTCAAATATCCTTAAAATCTATTTATTTGGAAGTGAATTATGCACCATAAATTACTTAAAATGTTACCACATATGACTATCTCAATACTAAGATGCACATAAATCACTTACAATTCTACTTAGATTAAGAGAATCCCCATAAATTACTTGGGCTTTAGGATATCCCACAACCTTTCATACCCATGATAAATAATGTCATTATATTATATGATTGGATATAGCTTTTAGGTGTTTTCTTGGGATGTGTTAAAAATTTTCATTATTTTATATGGCCCAATCTTTTTCCAATATGTTAGAAAAAAGATTGGGCCGATTGTCGAATAAAAAAAAAAGAATGAGCATTCTATACTATGTATTTGCATGTATCTTTTATATGTACAGATCTTACCTATATATATACAAGATAAGATCGAAGACTAAACAACTCAATATTTCTATTGTTTGTTGTTGGATCCATAGGATTGGATTAATTATGGATCCTTGGGATTGGTGGACTTTTTAATATCTCCTAGTTTCAAGCCATAGATCAAGCCAAGGGAAAGGCTCCTTTACCCATCCTATTTATATACTTCCATATCATGATAATATAGTAAAATTCTCAAGGAAAAGAAAAATTACTGCTCCATAATTCAAGATAAAGAGAAAAGATAATAAAGTTTTGAATCAATAATATTGTTAATGATAATCACTAGGGAGCAAACTAATTATTTTATAAAAATAAATAAATAAAATTTATCACATACTTGAGCATCCTAATCAATGAAAAAAAAGATAAAATCAAGCCAACAAATATGCTACATCAACTCCTATATTCCAACTGAAGAGAAAGATCACTTACAGTTATGAAAGATGATAATAAAAGACAAACAAGAGTCCGATAAATAAGATTTGGCTTTTCTCTTTTTTAAATATGTAACATAAAACTCTTTAACTTCAACATAAGAGAGGGATCACATTATGAATATCTCTCAACATCAAGACGAATGCAAGTCAAAAATTTTAATGTAAATTAAATCAAAACCAAATTAGACTGATAAATCCTAGCCAGCCACCATCGTCATACCTTATTAACATCCCTGCCCTCAAAAAAAGGTTGTAATGATAGGGACAATACAAAATTTTCCTCAAAATTAATTAAAATAAACTACTCGGTGCTGATATTGCAATGAGCTTAGTGTCTTTAAATACTTAAACTTCACTTAATAAGATGGTTTCATGTAAAGAATATTCTTTTGATCTATATTTCAACTATCATATATATAATATTGATATTTACATTCGTTATTCATGGATCGTACAGTATATCTTGATTATTCATGAGAGTTTCTAGAGATTACCTAGATCCCTAATCGTGATTACATAATCACTTTCATGTAAGAGAGTCTCTATCTATCAAGGATGTGTATAGAGTCGTATCTCATGAAAAACATCGTTTCATATCTCTTTTAGGGATATACGCTTCATATACATTTACATAGAAGTAATAAAATTAATGGTTAGAGTTAAGCTCTATTTATGTATTAATATATTTTTTACTCTTTATTTTTTAATATGCTCCTTGGCCTGGGGTTCTAACTAGGTTAACGTATCCCCTTAATGATATTAAGATTATAGTTCTCTTATTTGTGTCTTTGTTAAAACTATCATGACATATTATATAGTCATATAATTTTTTTAATTTATAAAATATATAATTTATTTTATGTTTGACATGAATCATGTGAACAAATAATTGTAATACATAACAATGTCATCAAGAAGCATGCCAAAATATTTACAAATTATCACACTGAAAAGATGATAAGTAATTACATATAATAAATAAATTCATAAATATAAACATGATATTGTTAGCACTACATTTCTTAAGAAATTTGAAATGCTCCCACATTTGTAAGAAAATTTAGCAGTAACATATTGTAAGATATGCATAACATTATTTTATATATGCATCACATAATATTTTATTATAAAGATTTTCCATAAAAGTATATTGTAACATTAATAACATTACAATATTGTTTCTATGTACCATAGACTTCCACATTTCAAATTATTATTTGCAGATTAAGCTTTATTTATTTCTAAATATTATACAATCTTTATAAGTTTAGCCATCCATATGCATGTGTATACTGCTTACTTATATTAAATGCATAAGAAATGAAATGAATCTAGTAACTTATTCAAGCAAAACAAAAAAAATATACATGTAGCTTTTGATTTAAGATTTTTTTTTTTTTATAAGTGCTTTTGATTTAAGATTCATTACAAGTTATAGTAACTCATGTAAGGCTAACAGATTAATTTCATCTTATAAAGGTATAGTGTTTCAATTGCACATTTTAAATTTATTTTACTACTAGAAGCTTACAAATATAAACAAATTTATAGTGCATTATAATTAAATTTCATGATCTTTATTTTGCACTTATATTAAGAAATCTTTACAAAGAAGAAACAATAATCATGCTTGGAAGTGATTAAAAAGTAATGAGAATGCTCACACTTTATCATAATATAAAATATTGAGTCATGTCTAAGAAAACTAAAAACATGATTCAATATGTCAATGTCAACCATGATGCATTTTAATGTCATCATCAACTACCTAAAAGCTATGTGCATGACACAATCATGAATTTTACGAGTTCACTGCTAATGTAATTCTATAGGGGTAAAACTATCGTATCATATCTAACTAACTAACGATCTACGATTCCTCCTTTAGATTATATGAACTCCAAATTAGATTATCTCAAAATCTTTTGATCTAACATCATTTTATCCTAAAATGAACACAGAATAAGATTGGATTTGTCTTTTCTATTGGTCATGAGAGAAGTTTGAAGTCAATGAGATGAAATCTGCCTCCAAAACATCACCGTACTGTTCGGATTTAACGGCGATGAAATCTTTCTTGCTATATCAGTAGCCAACCAAACAATAATAATACAATGTCTCTGGCAGCCTTCTTCCGTGGGCCCCACCCTTCTCCTTTCGTTTCAGTATATACTCCCCTCCCTCTCTCTCTCTCTCTCCCTCTCGCGACAGCCAAACCAATCAACGAGAGAGAGAGGGAGAGCGAGGAAAAAGGCCAATGAGGTTCTCTTCCCTGTCCTTGCTTGCTCGTTCCTCGGGCTCTTCCTCTTCCTCCTCTCGGATATGCTTGCTGCTGCTGGTGGCGGGCTTAGCAGCGGTAGCGGCGGCTTCTTGCTCGCCAGCGGAGCAGCAGGAACAGGACAGGGTGGCCCGCCTCCCCGGCCAGCCCCGCGTTGACTTCGCCCAGTACTCCGGCTACGTCACCGTCGACGCCCGCGCCGGCCGCGCTCTCTTCTACTGGCTCGTGGAGGCGCCGCCTTCCGCTCAGCCCGCGCCCCTCGTCCTCTGGCTCAACGGCGGCCCCGGGTGCTCCTCCATCGCCTACGGCGCATCCGAGGAACTCGGCCCCTTCCGGATCGATTCCGACGGGAAGACCCTCTACCTGAATCCCTACGCTTGGAACACCGGTGGCTTCTCCCTCAAAGATTCGACTTTTATGCATCTTCGTGGTGTGTGTGCTCGTAAAAATCCTTCCTTTACCAACTTTTCCGATTGAATTTGGTGTCGGCAGTGGCGAACGTGCTGTTCTTGGACTCGCCTGCAGGCGTTGGCTTCTCGTACACTAATACTTCCTCTGATCTCCACACTTCTGGAGACCACAGAACAGGTTAGATTACTAGTTTTCTGTAAGAAAAATTTTTCGGTTTCAAATAATTCTTCTTCTTCTTCTTCTTCTTCTTCTTCTTCTAGCTGTGGATGCATATAATTTCCTGGTGAAATGGTTCGAGAGGTTTCCTCAGTATAAACATCGCGAATTCTACATAGCTGGAGAGAGCTATGCAGGTCTCATAAGATTAATCACCGGCTTAATTCTTCTGTCATATATTCTTCTTGTTTCGAATCAATACGTTCACACCCAAATTTGATTCATCCCTTTCGACACAGGGCATTATGTTCCTCAGCTGTCCCAGCTTGTGTACAGAAAGAAGGTCGGCGTTGAGAATGCGACCATTAATTTCAGGGGATTCCTGGTAAGTTGTGCAACCTTTCTGCAATCAAATTCCTTATCAGGTCGAATTCTGTATCGATCCCTCTTTAGTTCGCATGATGTTTGACTAATTCTCGTGCATTTCCCTTCTTCTTTATTGGCTCGTTCAACACTAAATCTGACTTAACGTAAAAGCTCATAAATATGTAAGGATTGATGTGTGAATTCTACTCTAATGCAGGTAGGCAATGCAGTGACCGATGATTACCACGATTATGTTGGAACCTTCGAGTACTGGTGGACTCATGGCCTCATCTCGGATGCCACCTACCGAATTCTGAGGGTCCGCTGCGACTACCAAGCCTCCGAACACCCTTCAGATGCATGCGTAAACGCCCTCGACACCGCAGACTCAGAGATGGGGAACATCGACCCTTACAGCATCTACACGCTTCCTTGCAACGATCATCCCCGATCTCTCAAGCGCAATCTAAGGGGTCATTATGTGAGCAATCCGCTCCCGAGTAAACCGCAAATTTGACATCGATTGAATTCCCCGTGTTTCATCTTATGCTTCTTGTAATTTTGTCTTCCCAACTCAGCCTTGGATGTCCAGAGCTTACGATCCCTGCACAGAAAGGTATTCCAGGATTTACTACAACCGTGCCGATGTCCAAAGAGCGATGCATGCCAACGTTACTGGAATACCATATGGTTGGGATACATGCAGGTTTGTGTTGGAATGACTGTAAATTTACATGTAAGTTGAGATTCCACTGATCGTTCACCCGAAACGCATGACAGCGATACTATTAGTGAGAACTGGGGAGATTCACCCAAGTCCATGCTTCCTATTTACCGTGAACTCATTGCTGCCGGCCTAAGGATATGGGTTTTCAGGTACATTTGAGGAACTCTGTCTTTTTTTTTTCCCTTATTTTAAATACATAATATCTGAAAACTAAAATCCATTGGTTTTTTACATGATGAAATCTATCGCATATGATGAACAATATGTATATGATGAACTTTCACTATAAAGGAAACATGGACTTTTTCTTCATTCATCAAACTGCATGGTCTATGGTACACTGCCTGAAGCAAGAGTAGATATTAAATTTCACTGGAAAATGCTTCCGCAAATGAGATTGAATCAGATGCATGTCACTGAATTGTTCGATTCTGTTCAACCTGTGAAGGATGCCAGCTTCAGATCAACAGATGAACTAATTCTATTTCAGTTTCTAGAGACTGCTTCACAACCTCTATAAACAACACATTTGTTTTGCTTTGATGATAGAATTTTTGCTAATGTTCATCCTCTGATATCTATGGCTGTGCTGCACTTTGCGACAGTGGTGATACAGATGCTGTAGTCCCCTTAACTGCAACAAGATACTCGATTGATGCTCTCAGATTAAGAACCCTCGAGAAGTGGTACCCATGGTATGACCATGGGAAGGTCAGTCACAAGAATCCTCTCTCTGATGCTACTACTTGTTCACGTTCATGATGAAGCTTATCGGAGAACATTTCGGTGTCTTTTCGTGTTCGATGCATCCATTAGGTTGGTGGATGGAGTCAAATCTACAAAGGCCTAACCTATGTGACTGTTACGGGAGCCGGACATGAGGTCCCTCTTCATCGTCCCCGACAAGCTCTGATGCTCTTCGAGCATTTCTTGAAGAACAAACCCATGCCGGCGCAGCCATAAGAAGGTTGGCCAAAGCAGAAAGCTCAAAGAAAGCAACAAAGAATAAAGATGGAGGGCTGTTTGATTCTTGGTGGATACAATCTTCTTGTTTCGGCTTTCATTTATCTATACATAATTCGATATATTTTCGCTGTTATTTTTTATTTTTATTTTAGCAGCCACTATACCATAGCATTAAAGGTTGCTAAGGGCTATGATCAAGCTTTATATGTTGTCTTCAACAGCAAGGAAATAAAGTTACGACACACGCAATTCATCATTAAATTGCCTCCTCAAGTGTTGGTGGTCATATTGATGGTTATTTACTGTAAGTTTCTATGCTAAGTGATAGGGCATATTTTGGCCCTAGATGAATTGTTAACCACGAATCCGACGCCACACGTCGTCAGAACCACAAGGTGTACGCCATATCAGGTTCAGTACCGATATACTATGTGACTTGACCACCCCGAGAGCTTGGGGCGGTACCATTTGATGCCGCTCAGACACCCCCAAAGATGCTATCTCGTCAGAAAAGTCATCCCGCCCTTGCGAAAGTCAGTGGCTACACTGAATCGAGGCGCAACCAACCCTCGCACATAGGTATAAAAACCCATGTCCGATACCCGGCCAGGAGAGAGAAAAAAACGAGGGCGGACTGAACTGACTTGCTCGTCGGAGGGGCCAAAGTCGGGAAGCACCCGACGAAGGCCATTTTATAGGGAGGTGGGCACCCCCGAGTGACGGGCGTCTTTACCCTGGAGTCATCATCCAATACGCAGAGGAGGGTGGTCCGTCGACCCAAATCCCAACCAATGCCAGCTTGCACCCCTCTTCCCAAGGGCGTGCCCACGCCGCGAAGAAAAGCTGCCAACCACCCCGGGGATGAGAGGATACAATTCCCCACAAACGACACTCAAGTCGGCAGGTCTTGGAGCGCCAACCCCCACCCACTCACGAGGGCTCAACCGACCTCGCCGGTCCGACCCTCGCCCGAGATGCTCAAGAGGCGCAGCCACCTCATCATCACACTTATTCCACCAGAAGTTCCCGACATCGGCCTGCGGACCTAACCGTGTTGACTCATCAACCATGGTACTTTTGTTCACTAACATTTTGGCACTAGAAGGAGGGCCATGTCGCTGGAACACCTGGCAAGAGCTTGCCCCGGGAGAGAACTCCCGACCTCCCTCCCTCCCACCAAACCAGAAAGTCAAGCCCTCCCCGGCCTTACGGACGGGAGGATACCGACTTCGATGCCAAATCGCTACTGGCGTCTGTTCAACGACCCGAGATTGTCGCCCTCGAGGCTTGCCCCGGGGCCCTTGGTCGTGACACTTGAGGCGTTCCTTAGCCTAACCAAGCAAGTGTAGGCTATGGCGGGCATGATGCAGACGCTCACCCCAATCATCCCTCAAATCGTGCGGTTGGCGACACCCCCGACCAATCTGACCCAGCAACCCCCGAATGGGGAGCAAGTCGGGATCGGAGAAGCCCAAGAGCAAGCGACGGACCCGAGGGGTCCTCCTGGGCAAAACACACCTGCACCCTGTCGAGTCACGCTATCTCATCTTGAGCCTAACACCATATCGTCCGACTCGGTGGACAACTCGCTTAGAGCCCAGCTATCCTGGGTCAACCAACGCCTAGATGCATTCCAGCGCGAGCTTCGAAAATCGCAGAGCGAGTCCAGCGAGGGCGCCTCGGGCGGGTCTCCCTTCACTCAGGAAGTACAGGACAAGCCAGTACCCCTCAACTTCAGGCTGCCGACACTAGAAACATATGACAGAGGCTTCGATCCCATGGAGCACGTCTCTATATTCCGGGCCCAGATGGCCCTCTATGGCACCTCCGATGCGCTGATGTGTCGAGCGTTTCCGACCACTCTGAGGGGGCCAGCGCGAACGTGGTTCAGCTGACTACCTCAAACCTCAGTCTCGTCCTTCGACCAGCTCACCGAGAAATTCGAGTAAAACTTCCTCACCAGCACGCGACTCAGGCCTTCCATGGCCACTCTGCTCGCACTATCTCAGCGCGAGGATGAGTCGCTCTCTCAGTTCATGGCATGGTTTGCCACCGAGATTCGGGGGTTTTTGGATGCTCAACCCTCTCTAATCTTGCAGGCCTTTTTGATGGGTCTGAAGCCTTCGAGGTTCTTTTGGTCATTGATCGAGAAGCTACCAACGACCATCTTCGAAATGCTCCAACGCGCCAACCAGTACGTTGTCGCCGAGGCACTAGTGGCGGGGAGGCACGTAGAAGGCAAGAAGCCAAGGTTTGAATTGTCTCGGGGAATGACCTCGGCGGTTTCGACACCTCCCCGCCGTGGGCTCAGCTGATAAGAGCTATCGCTCCCAAGGCCCCCGCCTCTTCCCCTAAATGCATCCCGCACCAAGATCTTCCTCCAAATCAAGGAGACGGGTCTCTTGCAGCAACCTCGTCCTATGAAGGCCGCCCGCATAGATCAATCCAAATATTGTAGGTTCCACCGAGACCACGGTCATGACACAGAGGACTGTCGCGACCTCCGGAATCAAATAGAGGCACTAATCCGGAGAGGCCACCTCGGATGCTACCTCAAATCCCAAGAGGCGACTCCACGCCCCAGGGGACCCACCGAGAGACAGATCGACGTCATTTCTGGCATGCCAGTAACTAGCGGCAGCATCACGACAACAAGAAAGGCCTACGCCCGCAGCACGATGGAGAAACATCCTCGGCCTGAGCACGAGCCTAAAATCACTTTTGGGGCAAGAGAGGTCGAGCGCTCCCACCATGATGACGCTTTGGTGATCTCCATCCAAATCGCCAACGCTCGAGTTAAGAGGGTGATGGTTGACACCAGGAGTTCCGCCGACATTCTCTACTTCGATATCTTTAAGAGGCTCGACTTGACCAGGGGAGATCTCACCCCTGTGGCATCAGCACTTACAGGGTTCACGGGGGATTCCATCTCCCCATCGGGGAGGAACCGAGAGCGAAAACAATAATGACCACCTTTATGGTAGTCGACCTGCCCTCGGCCTACAATGTCATCCTTGGCCGCCCAACCCTCAACAAGATCAAGGTGGTGGTCTCCACCTACCACAGAACCATCAAGTTCCTGACCTCGGCTAGGGTTGGGGAGGCCCGAAGTGACCCAGGGGAGTCGAGGCGATGCTACCTCACTGCGGTTACTCTCCCAGCAAAGACGCACCCAACTCCGGTTCCCGACCCCCGTGGAACACCCGTACCACGAGCGACGCTCGAGCCCCTGGTGCCACTTATTGAGGTACCCCTGAAGAGGAGTCGATCTGACCAGAATGTCAAGGTCGGGACTGCACTCCCCGAAGAAGACTAGCTCCACCTTGTTGATTTCCTGGGAAAGAACGTCGACATATTCACATGGTCCCCCAAAGAGATGCCCGAGATTGACCCAGAGATGGCGCAACACCGACTCAACATCAACCCCGAGGCACGGCCGGTAAAGCAAAGGCTAAGAAGGTTTGCCCCCAACCGGCAGAAAGTGATCGGAGATGAGGTTGATCGCCTTATAAAGGCCAGGTCTATCGCCAAGGTTAAATGCCCCCGGTGGTTGTCGAATGTAGTCCTCGTTAAGAAGCCTAATAGAAGTTGGAGAATGTGTATTGATTATATCGATCTCAACCAGGCATATCCCAACGACTGCTATCCGCTCCCCATGATAGACCAATTAGTTGACGCCACCGCAGGTCATGAACGCCTTATGTTCCTGGATGCGTTCTCGGGCTACAACCAAATCCGGATGGCGACCCAAGACCAAGAAGACACTGCCTTCGTCACCAACCGGAGAGCGTATTGTTACAAGGTGATGCCCTTCGGCCTAAAGAACATTAGCGCAACTTACCAAAGAATGGTCGATAAACTTTTTAAGCACCAACTTGGGAGGAACATGGAGGTATACGTAGACAACATGATTGTAAAGAGCAGGGTTGCAATGACACATTTGGCCGACCTGGCAGAAACGTTTTAAACGCTCAGGCGGTTCAACATGCGTCTGAACCCAACGAAGTGTGTCTTCAAGGTCAGCTCAGGGAAGTTCCGCAGCTTTATCATTCACCAGTGGGGGATAGACACCAACCTAGAGAAGGTACGTGCCATTACCGAGATACACTCCCCTCGCTCGGTCAAAGAGGTACAACGACTAGCCGGGAGGTTGGCAGCGCTTAGCAGGTTCGTGTCGCGTTCAGGCGATAAGTGCCTCCCCTTCTTCTAGGTTCTACGGCGGGCCGACAACTTACTTGGACCCCGGAGTGCGAGGAGGCCTTCGAAAAGCTGAAGGTGTGCCTCGCCCACTTGCCCCAACTCGCCTCACCCGAGCCAAGCGAGACCCTCGGCCTCTACCTGGCGGTCTCAAGCCATCAGCTCGGTGTTAGTTCGAGAGGTACCATCGGCGCAGCAGCCAGTGCATTACATCATCCATATCCTCGAAGGGCCCGAGACGCGATACTCCCTGATCGAAGCTAGCTCTCGCCCTTATCATGATGGCCCAGAAGTTGCAGCCCTACTTCCAAGCCCACACGATCAAAGTGATCACCGACCAACCACCGCGATAGACCCTTTCCAACTTTAACACATCGGGTCATATGCTCGATGGTCGGTCGAGCTCAGCGAATTCGACATTTAGTACTCCCCCAGGACCGCCATCAAAGCTCAGGTGCTGGCTGATTTCATTTTTGAGCTAGCTCCCGAGGACCAGGCTGTAGGGCGACAAAGCAGCCAGTGCATGTGGACGCTGCACGTAGACGGCTCATCCACTTTCGGGGGGGGTGGGGTCGGGCTTATCCTTAGAGACCCGTCGGGAGAAACCCATGAAAGATCGCTCCAATTGTAATTTCGACCCACTAACAACGAAGCCGAGTACGAGGTGCTTCTCCATGGTCTATGCCTCACTCTGGAGTTGCACGTAGACGATATTGAAGTCTTCAGTGACTCCCAATTGGTGATGGGGCACGTCAATAGGAGCTGCGAAGCCCGAGACCCAACGATGGTGTCATACCTAATGGAGGTAAAGTGACTCGCCCACCAATTTAACCGCCTTTCAGTCGCCAGAATACCTCGGGCACGGAACGAGCGGGCCGATGCATTGGCCAGATCGACCTCCACCCGCATCCCTAGGTTGGCCCCAGCCACTGAGTCCGTGGCGACCCCGACAATAACGACTCACGAGGTCGCCAAAATGAATCTACCACCGAATTGGATAGAGGATATCCTCCGCTACAAAGCGGGCGGGAAGGAGCTCGACGACTCGACGACTGCGAGATGGTTAAGGTGAGCTCAAGCTTGGTACTACGTCATCAGTGGAAGGTTGTACCGAAGGGCTTTCTCTTAACCCCTCCTACGCTGCCTCACACCGTCAGAAGCCGAAACCATCCTCGTCGAGCTCCATGAGGGGATTTGCGGGGAGTACATCGATGGACGAACCTTGGCCTTCAAAACCCTCCGGCAAGGGTACTATTAGCCGACCATGCACCAGGATGCCATGTCATACGTGCAGCAGTGCCCGCAATGTCAGTGACATGCCCGACTGCCACACCAGCCGACAATTCCCCTGACTCCGATAGATGTGGCCTGGCCCTTTGCCAAATGGGGGTTCGATCTCCTCGGGCCCTTCCCTCCGGCGTCAGGTCAGCGACGTTTCCTCATAGTCGGGGTCGACGACTTCACGAAGTGGGTTGAAGCCGAACCCTTGGCCTCCATTACCGAGAAGCATGTCCAGAATTTCACATGGAAAAACATTATCACCCAGTTCGGGATCCCGAAGGCTATCATTGCCGACAACAGGACTCAATTCAACAACACTAAATTCAAGGCCTATTGCCAATCGTACGAAATCCAGTTGAAGTTCAGCTCGGTCGCACACCCCCAAACCAACGGCCGGACCGAAATGATGAATCGAGCAATTCTAGAAGGCCTCAAGAGGAGAATCTCAGGCGCGCATGGTGCCTGGGTGGATGAGCTCCCCAGCGTCCTGTGGGTAATGCGAACAACTCCCAAAATCGCCTCGAGGGAGTCCCGTTCAGCCTGGCATTCGGGACCGAGGCAGTCCTTCCGCCCGAGATGTTATTCCCGACCTTGCGCACCTCTAACTATGAGCAAGGGCACTCCGAGGAGGGACTGCGGGCTAACCTAGATCTCCTTGAGGAGAGAAGAGCCAGGGCACATCTGTGCGCCTTGGCATACAAGAAGGCGACCGCTCGGATATACAACTGAAGGGTCCATCTACGTCCGATCCAGGTTAGAAACCTTGTCCTCTGAAGAGCAGAAGTAAGTGACCCGACCCGAGCAAGGGGAAAGCTTGCACCCAACTAGGAAGGCCCCTATCGAGTCTATGACATGGTTTGAGAAGGAACCTACCGACTCAAGACTATGGAGGGAAGTCCCCTGCTGAGAACATGGAATGCTGCGAACCTAAAGAAATTCTACCCTTAAGGGGGAGCTACTCGGGACACAGAAAAGATATGGGAGCCTGCGCATCCACGGTCGGGGAGAAGAGCAAGCCAGAGTTCCAAAATGAAAGTGCTTCTTGATTATAAAGGAGGTACATATAGCGGTCGGGCAACACGGCCCCAAGCCCGACCAGACAAAAAAAAAAAAGAAAAAGAAAGAAAACAAAACACAAAAGGAGAGGGGGTGCAGCCCCTAGCTCGGGGGAGGAGTCATCGGCCCATCATCGAAGGGGACATTCGCAGGCATGTCGACATCCTGGTCCGCCAGGTGGTCAACGAACGAGTCCGACTCCAGGTCCAGGTCTGGGTACTTCACCTGGAAACGAGCACAGGCCACCCGATACTCGTACTCGTACGTGACCTGGCCCGACCTCACCAGGCCGCCCTTGAACCCGGCGGATGCTTTATACCCAACAACCGCTTCCTCGACCCTTCTGGGCAGCCCCAGCCGCTCCTCCTCTAGTGCCTCCTCGGCGGCCTGGGCCGTCGACCTAGTGGCCTCGACGTCCTAGGAGAGAATCAGCAGCTCATCATCTGATGAACGGATGTGTGACCAGCTTTCTTCTAGCTCAGTCTTGAAACGAGCCACCTCCTCACCCAACGCCATGGCGTGCTCTTCGACTGCGGCAAAGGCCTTCGGACCCCCCTTGGCTCGCAGCTCCAGGTTCTCCCACTGGAGGGCGGCGTCAAGCTCCATCTGACGCCCGATCACCCGTCCGGCATCGAGGACCCAGTCGATCAATGCCATTCCGTAGTGTTGGCTCTGCATGAGAATCGTTGTCAGCATCCACAAAGGAAGGAATCGGTAGGAAGGGGAAGCCATCACTTACCCAAACGAGCAACTTGGTCGCCCGCTCTACCAAGACCTCGAAGGCAGAGCTGTAGAGGTCCTTGGCTAGCGAGGGGTGCAAGGCCCCTCGGACGAACTCTTGGGCGGTTTCTCCATCACCCCAGGGGTAGCTGTCGACCTTCAGAGTCGACCACCGGGTGGCGTAGGGGGCTCTCGGCTCCCCAGCCGAAAGATCAACCATAAGCTGGGCTTGGAACTGCCCGCCCTCAGGCCAAGAGAAGATACGGCACAGCTCCTGCACTGGCAAGGGGCATGCCAGCCCCCTCTTGGAAGGGTCGCTACCGGACAACCCGGCCGACCCCTTCCCCTTCCTACTCTTCGAGCCCTCCCCCTGGGCAAGGACCCCAGGTGATACTAGGGAGGCGCTCGAGCGAGTGGCCCGGCTTGCTAGTGTCTTCTTAACTGTCGTCTTCATTTTCTTAGGAGGGCGCTTTGATGCCGGTGATGTCGGCGCCCTCTTCGGCGTACCCTCCAGTACGACAATCCCACCTCTAGAGCCCTCCCCGTCCTGAGACGGGGGCTCGATGGCCTTAGTGATGGCCGTCTTCTTCATTGATCATAGGTCAACCATTTCTGCAAGAATAGACAACGGTCAGACGACATGGGATGAACGAGTGAGTCATTATATACGAATAGCCATACCCCTGATGGTGGGGCTTCAGCTCAGCTCCAACCATCCACTCCTCGATCATCTCTTTAATTACCCGAGAAGAGGATAGGATACCCTTTAGACGATCCACCATCGTTGTGTCACCAGCAGAGAGCGATGGCGGGGCATTATCGATGGACTGAATAGCCCACCCGGTGCTGAAGCCCCACTCTTGATCACAATTGATGTAAAAGAAATGCTTCTTCCAACCTTTGTTGTTGGAGGGCACACCACTAATCTTGAAACTACTATGGATGGTCAAGTAATATCCGCCTGGTCCCCTCCCCAGGGGGAAGAAAGCTAGAAACAGAGACCGGGATGGTTCGATCCCAGCCCCCCGACGCTCCCAAATGAAAACCATCAAGTAGCGCCAGGAGTTGAGCGACACCTAGGATGGGGAAATTCCCCAGAAGTAAAGACAATCCCTAATGACGGGGTGCACTGGAAACCGCAACCCAACTTCAAGCACCCCCACAGTCAGCCTGAATCCGTCGGGGACCTGGTCATACGACCATTGCCCCGGACGAGGGGTGTGTAGGCCATAGCACTTCGGGATGCGGTAGCGATCCTGGAGCACTCTCAAAATATCCTCGGTCACCACCGAGTCTACATCGTGCCAGGACTTGAGGGCCTCAAGCTCGGTTGAACCCTTCGAGGTCTCTGAAGAGGCGCTACCCGAGGACACACTCACTACCTCATCCTAGGAGCTTGCAGGAGGAGAAGGAGAAGGCGAGGGAGAAGGAGTGGGAGAAGGGGACAAAAACGAAGACAAAGATGAAGACGGAGATGGAGACATCCCGACCTTAGAGTCGCAGGAAAGAAGCTCGATTTCCGAGGTGAGGGATTGAAGCAAAGAGGATGGAGGAGTTGCAAGGAAGGAGTCGAGGCACAGGACGAAGGACTGATTGCAAGAGTGATGATAACCGCCCTAGATGGGGACTATAAGATGGGCGTGACCCACGGCGAGGTGGCGATTAGGGCTTCCTAAGGAGAGCAACAGTCGCGGCATTTAAGACCCGTCACAACCCCTCGGATTCGCCAAATTCGCCCGCCTCAAACTCCTCGCTAGAGGCATCCCATCACCCGAGATCCCCCACCGAAGGCCGTTCAAAATGAAGTTTCCCGCCATGCCACATGGCGCTCCACCTAGCCCGCCATGTGGCACAATGGCGTTCAGGTATGACTCGCACCCAAGCACGATTCCTGCTCGAGTCACTCCAGATCGCCCCCGACTGGCGACCTATCAGCCCCAAGCACGATTCCTGCTCGGGTCGCTCCAGATCGCCCTCGACTGGCGACCCATCAGCCCCAAGCACGATTCCTGCCCTGGTCACTCTAGATCGCCCCCGACTGGTGACTCGTCAACTCCAAGCACGATTCCTACCCGGGTCGATCCAGATCGCCCCGGACTGGTGACCCGTCAGCCCCAAGCACGATTCCTGCCCGGGTCGCTCCAGATCGCTCCTGACTGGTGACCCGTCAGCCCCAAGCACAATTCCTGCCCAAGTCGCTCTAGATCACCCTCGACTGGCGACCCTTCAGCATTCGATATGGAGCCGAGCTCAAAAACTCGGTCCCCAGACTCAATACGGAGCCGAGCTCACAAACTCAGTCCCTGGACTCAATACGGAGCCGAGCTCACAAACTTGGTCCCCAGACTCGATTCGGAGCTGAGCTCACAAACTTGGTTCCCAGACTCAATTCGGAGTCGAGCTCACAAACTCGGTCCCCAGACTCGATATGGAGCCAAGCTCATGCGCTCGGTCCCCAAACTCGATAAAGAGCCGAGCTCACAAACTCGATCCCCAAACTCGATTCGGAACCGAACTTATTCGGTCCCTAGGTCCGATTCAGAGCCGAATCTACCCACTCGGCCCCCAGATCTAGCTCCTATCCGAGTCACGCTAAATCGCTCTCAATTTGTGACCCGTCGGCACCAAAACTCGAGCTCGGATGTAGTCACTCGGCCCACAGGCCCAACTCCAATGCCCGAGCCACACCTCGCAGCCAATCTAACGCCCGGATCGCATCCCGCTCAATCTGATACCCAAACCGATGACCTAATCCATTATCCAAATCACCCCACAACAACCTCGACTCGCCGGCATCAACGTTTTGATTTCACTTCGTCAGACCCCTATCGTTCAATCAGCGGGGTTGGTCCTACCTACATCATGGGGTCATACCCCTCTAAATCACCCTCGATGAGTCAATCCACCTCTCCCACGGAAACACCCAGTATAATCACGTCCCTCAGCCCCAAGCATGCCTCCTGGTCCGTTGGGGGTCTGTCGGCACACCCCGGAGGGGAAGGAGAAGTGATAGGGCATATTTTGGCCCTAGATGAATCACTAGCAATGTCACACGCTGTCAACCACGAATCCGACGCCACACGCTGTCAGAACCACGGGGTGCACGCCACGTTAGGTTCGGTACCGATACACTATGCGACTTGACCACCCCGAGAGCTCGGGGTGGTGCCATCTAACGGCGTTCAAGCACCCCCAAAAATGTCATCTCGGTAGAAAAGTCATCCCACCCTTGTGAAAGTCAGCGGCTACGCCGAACCGAGGCGCAACCAACCCTCGCATGTAGGTATAAAAATCCATGTCCGACACCCGGCCAAGGGGGAGAAAAAAATGAGGGCGGACCGAACTGACTTGCTCGTCGGAGGGGCCAAAGTCGGGAAGCACCCGACGAAGGCCATTTTGCAGGGAGGTGGGCACCCCCGAGCGACGGGCGTCTTCACCCTGGAGTCATCATCCGATATGCAGAGGAGGGTGGTCCATCAGCCCGAATCCCAACCAACGCCAGCTTACACCCCTCTTCCCAAGGGCGTGCCCACGCTGCGAAGAAAAGCTACCAACCACCCCGGGGACGAGAGGATATAACTCCCTACAAACGACACTCAAGTCGGCAGGTCTTGGAGTGCCAACCCCCACCCACTCACGAGGGCTCAACCGACCCCGTCGGTCCAACCCTCGCCCAAGATGCTCAAGGGGCGCAGCCACCTCATCATCCTACTCATTCCACCATAAGTTTCCGACATTGACCCCCGAACCTAACCGTGCTGACTCATTAGCCACGGTACTTTTGTTCACTAACACCAAGCATCTCACATGATGTGTGATAAATTTCTCAAATGTGTCAACTAGAGGTACATATCATTCTTTTTAAACTAAATATCACACTTTGTTGATTTTTTTTGTGGCTTTTTTTTTAGTGAGTCATAGAAAATGAAGAAAAAATAAATCATCTGTTCTATGCTTATTCGATTGATATATGAGCATTTTGGATATATATATATATATATATATATATATATATATAATTAATTATTGAGGAAATAAAATATTATATCTTTGTTTATAAAGAAAGCAATTAATAAGAAAATTTAAAATATATTATTATTATTATTATTATCCTAAAAAATAGTATTAAAATTTATGTTTTAGTATTGGTACGTATATAATTAAATATAAATCAGGTTTGGATATTTTTAATTATATTTATGTACGAGTATGATAGAAAGATAGGTATCAAATTACCAAAATAAATTAAAAGGCGGTCAGCAAAAATGAGATGAGCCACCGCGGGGCAGAAACCCGATTCCCCGAGTCTCCGTGTCTCCGAGTCCCGACTCAGCCGATTCCAACCGATTGCCGTGACGGTCAAGAAGTTCTCCGTCTCGCCAGTGGTATTCCCCTCCTCCGCCGGGAACCCCAACGTTACCCACGAGCGCCAGGCTCCGCCCTTCCAGCGTCCTCGCCCCTCGAAACCCGGCCCCGCCAACACTAGCATCCCCTTCATATCCATGGATATCCTCTCGATCCTGAACCCCCTCCGCGTGAACCCTAGTCTCCACGAGGACGCCGACCTCTCCGGCCCTTTCCTCTTCCTCATGGTCTTCGGTCTCTTCCAGCTTCTCGCCAGAAAGTTCCACTTTGGGATCATCTTGGGTTGGTTCATCGTCGCCGCTCTCTACCTCTATGTGGTCTTCAATATGCTCGCCGGACGGAACGGGAACTTGGATTTGTACCGGTGCTCGAGCCTGGTTGGGTACTGCATGCTGCCGATGGTGATGTTCTCGGCAGTGTCGCTTTCTGTGCCCCATGATGGGATTGTGATCTTCGCGATGGCAGCAGTTTCTGTGCTGTGGTCGACGAGGGTTTGCACGGGGCTTCTGGTAGAGTTGGTGGCATGTCGAGACGAACATCGCGGCCTCGTAGCCTACGCTTGCTGTCTCGTTTACATGCTCTTTTCGCTGCTCATTATATTCTGATTCGTGGTGACAACTCACAGCCTTTTGGTGTTTCTTTCGCTCATCATTTACTTGATGCAGTTTTGTCATATGGTCATTTCTCGTCATATATGATGCAAAGGATAGTAGTAAGACCTTTTAACACAAACGAGGAACGAGATCGGGCTAATTATTTATGTAATTAGACCTCTCTAGAATCCCTATTCTCGTACTTAAAAATTTATATTAAAATTTTTATAATTATGAAAATAAAATATCTAATTCTATTTATCCTAATGTTATTGATTTTATGGATAGAAGTATACAAATGATAGATAAAAAGATAATTTCAATATCTCGATTATATTTTTGATGATGACGGACGATAACATTATTAGTGGTCGCAAGTGACTATTGTAGATGAGAAAAGAGAGCGACAGTGAGAGGTGAGACGATGACATAAATGTCTGACTTTCTACATTTGCGTTGGTTTCATTTGGTAATTGTGTCGGTGCCGATACAGATGTAAAGTAGTAAAAGAGTTGCTTGGCATTTGCATCGATGTTAACATAAATGCAGAGTAGCATCGTCTTTCCTCACATCATTGTCGATGTCGATGTAGATGCAAAGCTGCACTACTCTACATCTACATCTGCATTGGCATCGATTTAGATGTTGAGCGAGCGACATTGCTCAACATCTATGTCGATGCCACTTTTCATATATGTCGGTGTCGATGCAAATGTCGATGACCTTTTCGTCGCTCTACATCAATAACGACGTCGATGCAGTTGTTGAGCGATACTGATATAGATGTTGAGTGTTGGCATCTATATTTATTGCCTCGCGTTTCGTTGTCACTCTTCTTCCTCATCTACAATAGCCACCCGTGACCCTTAGCGACGTCATCATCCGCTACCATCGAAAACATAACAACTATAAAATTGTGAATCTCAATTATTTAATATCGATTATGAGAGTAAAAGATCAATGACCTCATGAGAATAAAAGTTCAATAATTCTACGAAAGTCCTGCTTCTATGATACTATATTGCTTCTATGCTCATGACCCCATTATCCATCACCTCGTATATGTATATGTTTCTCTTTTTTTATGCTCAGTACATCGGCCCCAATGGCATTGTGGACCTCCTTCGAGTCCACTCCCATTATAATGCTTAGTTTTGGACAACTAAGTCCATCTAGTTGTATCCTTGCTTCATCACCCGTTTCGACCACCTACTTCAACACATTTATATTCGCCAAACATTTCTCCTTGATCCATAAAAAGATATATTGTAATTTTAATCTATGTCCTCCGCTATCATATTATAGGGCTCATACTAATCTATTCTCCTTTGCATTGTTGATAGCAATATTTATTTATTCGATTTTGTCATTTAACTTGTCAAGTTTTCTTGAGCGAATATGAATTCCAGAGCAATCCAACTCTTCAATTGCCTTGATCATATCTCTATATAACTAAGTCTCTAACGGAACTCATTGATACTTGCATTCAAAATTATTCATCAAAGATACACTACCTCATACATTGATGATCAAAGATTTCATTCGATGCAAAATTTAGTATACATACAAAATACCGACCTTTGCGATACCATGATATTTACTTCTTAAATTCATAATCCTTGCTCTCAACAATTTCAAATCATACCTCCATATAACAAAATTCATCACGGGACTCACTCGAACTAGTTAGCGTTAATATCTTCATAATAATGACAATAATAAAAAGGGCATGCGCTAACGTGCCCTAATTTCAGCCATGATATCTTCCTTCCTTCGGACACATGGTCATCTTTTAATTCTTCAATTCTCTTCAACAATCCCCTGTTCTTAGCTTCAGTTATTTGGATCTGTCAAAACTATATTATGAACCAACCTCAGTTCGCCATCTCCTTTGTTAGACCGAATTACCTCAAACACTATGTTTGAATAGTGTTGTGACTTTCATGAGCATAGATTTTTTTTGTTGTAAAATATGCTGTATGGAGGCCTTAAATTTTCTGTCTTCTACTTGAGGCTAAACTGTGACCCATTGGGAATAGCAATTAGGGTTTGAAACCAAGAACATCCTTCTGTCAAAACGACCGTCAAGGGTTCTGTGAAAGTTTAAGTTTCTAAAAACTATAATTTGGTAGAAGGTAATCACATCAAGTGGCTGTAGTTTAGTGGTAAGAATTCTACGTTGTGGCCGTAGAGACCTGGGCTCGAATCCCAGCAGCCACATTTTGAGTCTTTTTGGCACACCGTTTTATTTTATTTTCGAGAAATTTTATTTAACATACGTACGTTCTCGAATCTATGTATATATAACGATATATATGGCAGAACAATAGTGTTATATATATATATATATATATATATATATATATATATATATATATATATATATTTGGATTTTTCTAAGAGTATCGTAAATTTAAAAAATTCTAACAAAGCACCCACCTCCTATTGATAATAAAATTATTTTGCTCCTACGACTTTAAAAAATTTTCATCATAGCCCTAACCCTAATCATGTCTTCGCCCACACCTAAGAGCATCGTAAATTTAAAAAATTCTAATAAAGCACCCACCTTCGATTGATAACAAAATTATTTTGCTCCCATAACTGTAAAAATTTTTTATCATAGCCCTAACTCTAATCATGTCTTCGCCCACACGTAATCACATGACCCATCAGCCTTCGCGTGGAGGTGTAGGCGATTATGGGGGGAGGGAGGAATGTCAGTATTGAAGTGCAAAAGACCAATAAAGAGGAGAGGAGGAAGGGACAACTAGTAAAGCTCGCACGTGGAGGTGTAGACAATAAGGAGAATGGAGGATGATAGTTGGTATTATTAGTGTACACACGAAGACATAAGGGGGGAGGGAGACAACAGAGGCATGACCAAGCACAAACAAAGGTGTAACGAAGGATAGTGATCGATAGAGATAAATGATCATTAAAAAATAATACTTTATAAATAATTTTCAAACTTCATATGTTTTACAGAAAAAAAAAATCGAAAGTTAGCGTTTTACTGAAAATTCATCATATATATATATATATAAATATAATTTTGTTATCAATGATATTTAAATTCTAATATTCGATACAAATCCGACCATCATTTGTCTCTCTTTTGCTTCGTCTTGAAACCCTCGTCGAGGGAGATGGAGAACGACCCAAACCCCCATGACCCTTCGTCCGCTGGAGGCGGGGAAGAGGCGAAGAAGGGCCTCGTTGTCCTCCTCGTGGGCGCCCCCGGCAGCGGGAAGTCCACCTTCTGCAGCGACGTCATGGCCGCCGCCCGCCGCCCCTGGGTCCGCGTTTGCCAGGTCGGCCCCCTTTTTGCTGTTTCCCCTCTATCGATGGATTCGTGAGACCTAATTGTCGCGTAAAGCCTTCGTTTTCGAAATCCGATTGCTTTCTGCTTTTGTACTCTCCGTTGCATGCGAAACAGCAGGATGAGCCTCGACTGATCTTAGGATTCGTTGGAAGCGGTGGCTCTGAATTCTATTTGTTGTTGTCATATTCGTCAGCTTCTCTTGCAGAGTTTGGTGTATCTTGGATTCAATAAAGTTGTTTCCTTTGCGTAGGGTGACTTCGATTTTAGGGAGAAATGAAGTGTCTTGCCGTGTACTTATTGGCCTAAGTAACGATTCAAGTTGTACATTTGATCTAGGCTCTGGATGTGAAATGTATAATGTGTTTGATTCCAGTACATCCTTCATGACGTGAGCTGCATTATAATTCGTCTTGTCATAGCTGGTTTTGTTATTCGAACTCTTCTTCTGATGCTCAGGGTTCAATATCTCTTCGTTGATGACATGAGTATTGCTTATGTCAGATTGATAATTATTTGATGCATAGTCATTTATCTCAGTATTTCACATTTTGGTCGTATTTGTTTCTTCCAACATAGCTCAAGAATGAATTTGATAATGCACACATCAGATTGCAGGTAGGTTTCTGTGTTGTTTCCATCTTTGTTGCATGCAAGAGTTAACAATGTGGATTATAAAACTTTTTTCTTTATTTCTACTTCCTGTTTAGATATTTGATTGAACCTTGAAGTCTCGTGCAATGGTGATTTCTAAGTGAGATGATTGTTTAACTTAACTCCTGACAATTTCCTGTTTAGGTATTTGTTTGAACCTTTCAGTCTTAGTTTTTGTTCCTTGAGATGGGAAGGTAAATGAAAATTTGATTTATTTAATTTTATGGTATCCTCTTGTGTCAATTTTCTATTATTATAGTGGTTATTCTGGGTATAAACTAAGTGCATCTTTTCCTTAAGTTTTTATGTTCTTATTTGAACCATCTTTTATACCATTAGATGAAATATTTGACCCACTAGGTTGAGAGGTTGGTTTCTTTGGAAACCTCGGTAAAGATACTTTAGTTTGAGTTGTTTATGGACTCTCTTTCTTGGTTGTTACTTCTGTTCTTCTTTGACTAATAAATATGGTCTAATTAGCTCATGTTGCTTAAAGGAAATTCTTGTTCAGACTCATTTTGATGTTTGAAATTTACAGTATTGCATCCAATTCCTCATGTTAAAAAATGCATGTATTCACCTTGTCTTCTTTTTTCCTCACAACTTTACTATTATTCTTATAGGATACCATCGCAAATGGCAAACAGGGAACAAAGTCACAGTGTTTAATGAGTGCAGCTGCTGCACTCAAAGATGGTAAAAGTGTATTCATTGATCGATGCAACCTTGAACAAGAACAACGAGCTGATTTTGTTAAACTTGGTGAAGCACAAGTAGCTGTGCATGCAGTGGTTCTTGATCTTCCTGCTCGATTGTGTATTTCTCGGTCAGTAAAGCGGACTGGGCATGAGGGGAAACTACAAGGTGGGAAAGCTGCTGCAGTTGTTAACCGTATGCTACAAAAGAAAGAGTTACCAAAATTAAGTGAAGGATTCTCTCGGATAACATTCTGTCACAGTGAAAATGATGTCAAAGAAGCTGTTAAAGCATACAACAATCTTGGTCCATCGGGCAACCTTTCAGCTGGAGTATTTGGACAGAAGAATAAGGATGACAAAGTCCAGCTTGGAATAATGAGATTTCTGAAGAAAGTAGATAAACAAGATCAAGATGCAGGCAAGGATATAACATCTGATCAAAATTTAACTCAGGCAAATGTTCCAAGACAAGATTCTATAGGCAATACCTTCACTGCTGAACTTGAAAACAAAAATGAGGATCAGGGAAGTTTGAATGATGAGAACTCTTCAGACAGATCTTTTGTCGGTGGTAGTTCCTGTAATGATGTTCATACTCTGGCTTTTCCATCTATTTCGACATCTGATTTTCAATTTGACCTTGAGAAGGCATCCGACATCATAGTAGATAGTGTTTCTGATTTCTTGAATAAGTTTGACAGTGTCAGGCTTGTTCTAGTGGACCTGAGTGATAAGTCAAAGATTTTATCCTTGGTCAGGAAAAAGGCAGCAAAGAAGAATATCGAATCTAATAAGTTTTTCACGTTTGTTGGAGACATTACACAGCTGTACACAAAAGGAAACTTCAGGTGTAATGTCATAGCCAATGCTACCAACTGGTAAGATTTTATTTTCATACTCTGATTGAAGATCATCCTATTTACTTGAACTCTTTTGGAACATGACTTCTGGAATGCCTTGTTTAAATAATTATTTTGTGTATAACGTGTGGAAAAGATGTGGTGGGTAACTTGGTTTCATTCCATTCATTATTGTAAATTATCGGGGACTAAAGTTTGTTTTCTGTATGGAGAATTAAATAGAACTTATAAATTGTTATTACCTACTAGGTGATTTCCAAAACTGTGTCTGTACTCCACAGTTGGAAATGGACCCACTTGTCCACATTGGTTAAAGATGAACATGTAATATCAGAAATATTGAAACTGGGTATAGTTTCTTTAGTTGGTAGCAAGGATGTATTAAATGATGAACTATATATTCTCAAGCAAAGGCTTGGACGTTGCCAGTGTGTTAATCATTTGAATGAAAACGAGTATGTGAAATGCAATTTTAAGATAATGTTCTATGATATAGAGCTCAGTGTTGAATAATAAAACACCAATTGTTGATGTAGTTACATTGGTAACGTCTTGGTCAAGATGTTTAGTAAATGATGTGTGCTTTAATACTTTGCAGAACCTGATGACGGGTTCATTGCTGATCATCCAAATTGCTGCAACATAGAGAAGGCTCAAGATGGTGAAAAAAGCACAGTAGAAATGAGAATAATAAAGTGCCTATCAGAAAGCTTGCAATGAGTTGCTGCTTGAAGAAGTGATTGTGAAGTTTGCTATTGTTGCCCCCCATCCCCAAGTCCCACACCCGGCCATCATAATAGATGAACCACCACAAACTATTGCCATAACAAAAGCCAGCCCCTATTAAACTTAAATAATAGGCCAATATGGCTATGCATACATTTGTATGCTTATTCACTACTCAGGATAGGATATCCCTCAATATTACCACCCACGACAACATGGACCTAGTTTAGCACTCGTGTAAAATGAATTATTTGTTGGCTTCAAAGGGTTCTTCAAGAATTCTAGCTTGTATATGTACATTTGACCTACTAAGTATGCACCTTGTCAAGGCATAATTGTGTTAGATTGTCTATTAACTTTAGGCATTCACTAGAGTTTATGCTGTGGGTGTCCTAATATCATGTAAATATGCTATAGTAGGTGCTACCCAAAGATTTGAATTTATAGTTAGGATTCAATAAGATCTGTCTGGTGTAAACTCTAGAATTTAAATTTTTGTTGGCCATCTTAAGTCTTATATTGATCTTGATGAACAAATTAGTTTATGCTGCTTATTTCAATGGCCGTCTACTTTCTGAGTGCTATATCTGCATATTAGTTCATGTTGTATGGTTTCATGCATGGTTTGCCTTATTAGTCCGTACTGGTGTACCAACTGGCCATTGGTATAGTACGTGCTCAATTGTACTGATGCATTGACACATGTTATTGTGAGGCATATCGACAAACCGATATGTACCACCCATACTGGTCTCTTATCGGACCAGTATGTACCGCTCATACCGGGCTGTCACGGATTTAGCTGGAATTGCCTAAGTCATGAGGCACCCTTGCGGCCAAGACGCGAACTTAGCTTGAGTTGCCTAAGTCGTAATGCACCATTGCGCCAACTTCTCGGACTTAGTTGGGATTGCGTAAGTCTTGAGGCGTCCTTGCGACATATGCATCCGCAAAGGTTTAGCCTAGTTGCAACCTCGTTCAGGTCCCGAAGGACTTGTAAAACAAAAAGTTGATTAGATTGAAAACGAGCGACGGACAAGTCCCGACGTCTCGCAAAGAGGGAAGCTTTACAAGCAATTCAGCAAGCACCTTGTGTGCACAGGAGAAAAGAGAGGAAAGAGGAAAACAAGGACTTTAGAAGGTAGAACGAACAGTTGCAAGTCCATAAACAACTGCTCGCCGGGTGCCGGGCGCGAAGGCAAGTTCCCGTCAAGTCAACGTGCGAACTTGTGAAGATTTTTCAACGCCCGACAATATACCGAAGCCCTATCCAGCCCTGTGCCACCCGGGGGGTTCCAGGGTGCTGAGATGGCTGACGTTTTGTGTGCTGCAGCGGGCTGCAGAAAACAACCTGCGGCACGTGAAAACGGAGCCATTTTGGGGCTTTTTGGCCCGGCGCGGTGAGCGGTCGCACTGTGCGTTGCAAACTGTTCGAACATGTATTTTTACAAGCAAAAACACACAAAACTAAGGCAAAACAAGTTGCCATATCTCTGTTCAAGCATGCAAAAGCGACGAACGGTTCGTTGAACGAAGTTATTGCGAGTGCGCGACGACCGTTCGTGACATTCTTCCCCACTTAAACTGTCGACGCCCTCGTTGATGCTTGTTGGTAGTTGTTGATTATTGCTTCTTCATGTCGTAGGGCGTCTTCGGGCTCCCAATTGGCTTCAGTTCGGGGAAGCTTTTGCCATTTCACCAAGTACTCGGTCTGCTCAACTCCATTGAGTAGCTTTATCTTGCGATCTGCCAGAATGGTTTCGACTCGCTTCTCGTAGGAGGCTCTGGTGGGGGGTAGCCGAGTTGGAACACTTCAGGAAGCATCTTGCGGATCTGAGTGGTAGGCTTTCAAGTTGCTGGCATGAAAAACATTGTGAATTTTGAGCCATGCTGACAGCTGCAACCTGTAGGAGACATTGCCCACCTTATTGATAATTGGGAAGGGCCCTTTATACTTGCGCACCAATCCTTTGTGTACTTTGTTCCTAAAGAATTGGAGTGATGCTGGTTGGAGCTTCACCAACACCAAATCGCCGACTTTGAACTCTTGTGGTCGCCTTCCCAAGTCGGCCCACTTCTTCATCTTTTTGGCCGCCTTCTTCAAGTAAGCCCGTACAATATTTGCATTTTGATGCCATTCTTTTGCAAAGTGATATGCTGACGGACTACTTCTAGTGTATCCAATAGCCAAGGTGTGAGGAGTCGATGGTTGTTGTCCTGTAATTATCTCGAAGGGGCTCTTGTTGGACGCAAAGCTCTGCTGCAAATTGTATGAGAATTGGGTTATGTCCAACAGCTTCACCCAATCTTGTTGGTTGGCACTCACGTAGTGCTGAAGATATTGCTCTAGGAGCGAGTTTATCCTTTCAGTTTGGCCATCCGTCTGGGGGTGGAGGCTTGTGGAGAAGTATAACTTGGACCTCAACATTTTGAATAGCTCGGTCCAGAATCGTCCCAAGAATCGAGCGTCTCGATCACTGATGATATTGTGCGGGACTCCCCAATACTTCACCACATTCTTCATCATCAGCTTGGTCGCCTCTTCTGCTGAACAGTGTAGGGGTGCAGTAATAAAAGTTGCATACTTTGAAAATCGATCGACCACCACGAGTATCGATCCGAGTCCCCCTACTGTCGGCAAGCTTGATATGAAGTCCAAGGAAATGCTCTCCCACGACCTTTCTGGTACGGACAATGGCTCCAAAAGTCCCACTGGCTTCCGCTGCTCCACCTTGTCTTATTGGCAAGTGAGACACGTTCGAACATATTCCTCCACATCAGTCCTCATCTTCGGCCAGTAGAAGGCCCTCTCCACGAGAGCTAAGGTTCTGTGAATGCCCGGATGTCCAGCCCAAAGGGAATCGTGACACTCTCTAAAGAGCTCACTCCTCAAATTGTCTACTCGAGGGACATAAACCCTATTCCCTTTTGTGTAAACGAGTCCCTCTTTGACCTAAAATCGTCGTGCCTTGCCTGCTTTGTTGAGCTGCATCAGGGTTACTCCCTGGGGATCACTGTACAGTCCATCCCTGATCCTGGAAAGGAAGTTGGAGTGCAACTGACTTGCTTGGCCTCTGCCCTCTAATTGTACAGCATTCACACGCTCTACTTTCCGACTCAATGCATCGGCCACGACATTTGCTTTTCCGGGTTTGTACTCCATTGCTATATCAAACTCAGCCAGGAAGTCCTGCCATCATGCTTGCTTTGGGGAGAGTTTCTTATGAGTTTGGAAATAGCTCAATGCGATGTTGTCTGTCCTCAGTACAAATCGCGATCCAAGAAGGTAGTGCCGCCAAACTCGTAGACAGTGGACCACTGTTATCATCTCCTTCTCGTGCACCGGATACCGCCGCTCGGTCTCATTGAGCTTGCGGCTCTCGTAGGCCACCGGATGACCCTCCTGCATGAGCACTCCCCCAATAGCGAAGTCTGAAGCATCTGTATGGACTTCGAAGGGCTCCTCATAGTCCGACAATTTGAGCACTAGTTCTTCCAACACAGCAGCCTGCAGATCTTGGAACGCAGCTTCACATTTATCAGACCACCCCCAAGGCTGCTCCTCCTTCAGCAACTCTGTCAGTGGAGTTGCACGTTTCGAATACCCCGCTATGAAGCGCCGATAGTAGTTGACGAAACCAAGGAAGGATCTCAACTTTGGCACCTTCTTTGGAGTTCGTCATTTCGCAACAGCTTACATCTTCGACTTGTCCATCCGAATGGAGCCATCACCGATTCGATGCCCCAAGAATAAGATCTTCATTTGAGCAAAGTAGCACTTCTCCCTTTTCACGAACAAAGTGTTCTCCCTGAGAACCTTGAAAATGGTCCGAAGGTGCTCCACATGCTCTTCGAGCGTTTGGTTGTAGACGACGATATCGTCCCAGTAGACGACCACAAACTTATTAAAATACTCTTTGAATAGTTGGTTCATAAGAGTGCAGAACGTGGTCGGAGCATTGGTTAAGCCAAAAGGCATCACCAAGAACTCAAACGCTCCATACCTGGTCACGCAGGTAGTCTTCGCTTCGTCGCCTTCAGCAATGCGCACCTGCCAGTATCTCGATCGGAGGTCGAGTTTGGAGAAATACTTGGCCTTGCCCAATTGGTCGAACAAGTCCGTGATGAGCGGGATTGGATACTTGTTCTTCACCGTCACTTTGTTGAGGGCTCGATAATCGACGCATAATCGAAGGCTCCCATGTTGTTTATTTTGGAAGAGAATTGGAGCTCCGAATGGTGCTTTAGAATTACAGATGAGACCACCGCTTAGTAGTTCATCTAACTGCTTTCTGAGTTCTGCCAACTCAGGAGGGGGCATGCGGTATGGTGGTCTCGTTGGAGGCTTCACTCCTGGCTCCAGCTCGATGTGATGATCCACGCCTTTGCGTGGCGGTAGAGTCTTCGGCAACTCGGGTGGCATAACATCTGTGAACTCCTTCAGGACGTTCGCCCACCGCAGCAGGTTCATGAATGGCCTTCTGGTCGAGTGGCTCTAGCTTTATAGCAGCCACGAATGTTAATTCGCCTTTTCGTACCCTATTCTTCAGTTGTAATGCTGATATCTGTTGGGGTTCCCTGGTTCCTCTCTGAGAGACGGGAACTACACAGGGGTTGTCACCTCCCATCATACATAGGGAGTTTAGGAACGACATTGGCACCAACTTCGCCAATTGCATGAATTCCATTCCAAGAATCACTTGGAAGTCGTCCAGTGGCACCACCATCATGTTTGTGCTCCTGCTCCATGTTCCGATCTTGATGGGAACTCCCTTTGCCAACCCGGAGATTCGCTTAGCCTCCGAGTTCACTGCCTTCATTCGACTTGAGTTCTTCTCCAAGATCAGCGCAAGTCGCTTTGCTTCTCGATCGGTAATAAAGTTTTGGGTAACTCCCGTGTCCACCATTGCATGGGTTGTTTGGCCATTGAGCTTAATGTCCACGTACATCAGCTCGCTACTTCCTGCTTTCAATGACTTTGCCTTATTGTTCTCCCCCACTTGACCCTGCAATGCATTTAACAAACGTATTGCTCCCATTCGGGGACCCTGCGACTCCTCATCGTCACTGCTAGATTCTGAACTGCTTGAACCAAGGGCGACGACTTTGCCCTTGTTTGATTTGGGGGGATGGATGGAAGCTGTTAAAGCATTGAGTGCCTGTTTTTGTGGGCACTCCCTCACCATGTGCAGCCCTCCGCACAAGAAGCATCCGCCAGTCTTCGGGGCCTTAGGTTTTGAGCTTGGCTCTTTGTGGGAACTCTTCTTCCTTTGTTCGCCCCCGGGCTCCTTCTCTCGAGAATATTTTGGAGGGCGATTTCCTGAAGATTGTTTCCTTTTTCCCGGGTCCTCAGAGGAAACAAAGTTGGTGAACCTTTCTGCAGTAGCAATTGCCCCGATCACATCGGTGACATTCCTTCGATGTAGTTCTTGTTGAGCCGATGACTTCAAACCATCGAGGAAGCTGAACAGTTTATCCTTCTCGGACATGTCCTGTATGTCCAGCATTAGTACAAAAAATTGCTTCACGTAGTCTCGAATGGAAGTACTTTGGCGGAGTTGTCTTAGTTTCCTGCTTGCGACGAACTCTGTGTTCTTAGGTAGAAACCGAGTTCTCAACTCCCGCTTTAAGTCCTCCCATGTGTCCACCCGACACCGACCTTGTTGGATCTCCTTCCATCGGGTTCGCCACCAAAGGTTTGCATCCCCGTTCAGATAAATGGTTGCTATTGAAACTTTGGTATCTTCATAATCATGCATGTAGCTTGAAAGTACTGTTCCATGCCAAATAAGAAATTCTCGAGCTTTTTTGCATCCCTAGCACTTCCATAGCAATGAGGCTCAGGTACCCTCAGGTTTTGTGGCGGTGCAACGCGGGTGTTGCTCCCTCCCGCATTTAGTGCCCTTGTGAGTGCTGTCACTTTAGAAGCGAGTTCCGCCACGACTTCGTGCAAATGTTGCACGGAGTCTTTAATATCATCCGTTAGTCGATCGACTAGGGCCTCAACCTTGTTGATTCGGGATTTAGCTTCTTCTTGTGAGCTCTCTACCCCAAGAAGCCTTCACTGGCCTTGGTAGAGTTCCTCCAAGCTCACTTCAAGAACATCCAAGTGGGTTTCCGCCGCTGTGAGTCTCTCCTTATGACTCCTCTTCCCGGTTGGCGCTCCAGATTGTGCCTCCTCCGCTCGTGGAGAGCAGCCAATTTCTCGCTCATCATGTTCGCTGCCACGATCCTCCAAAGCGGCTCCAACGACATGAGAGTGAGTTTGCACTTGCAACCCACCTACGGCTGCTTGGGGCAAAGGTCCGGCTTGCCCCACCTTGCTCGATTCGCCACGATGCTTGGCCATGGCAAGATTGCGAAGTTCCTTCGCTGCTTGCTCGAATTGCTTGCTCGCTCTGATACCACAATGTCACGGACTTAGTTGGAATTGCCTAAGTCGTGAGGCACCCTTGCGGCTAAGACGCGAACTTAGCTTGAGTTGCCTAAGTCGCAACGCACCCTTGCACCAACTTCTCGGACGTAGCTGGGATTGCCTAAGTCTTGAGGCGTCCTTGCGACATATGCGTCCGCAAAGGTTCAGCATAGTTGCAACCTCGTACAGGTCCCGAAGGTCCTGTAAAACAAAAAGTTGATTAGATTGAAAACGAGCGACGGACAAGTCCCGACGTCTCGCAAAGAGGGAAGCTTTACAAGTAATTCAGCAAGCACCTTGTGTGCATAGGAGAAAAGAGAGGAAGGAGGAAAACAAGGACTTTAGAAGGTAGAACGAACAGTTGCAAGTCCATAAACAACTGCTCACCGGGTTGTCACGGACAAACTTCTAAACAAGATGTTTGATGTAATGCTTATGTATGTCCGTGTCTTTTGGCATGTTCATGCCTTGTACAACATGTAGAGGGGCGGCCGAAGGCTTAATAGTCCCATTTTAGTTGAGTTGGTGGCCTCTTTAGGCTTGTAAATAAAGGTTGTGTCATGTGGACACGTGCGAGAGATTTTCGGTTTGTAATGGACCATTTTACCCTTTGTTGTGCCATTGTTCAGAGCTTGTAAAGTCTGTTTGTAATTTGCATTGTCTATAAAGTGTTTTTCGGAGATGTTTGCTTGTGGATCCCGATTGAGGCGTTCTCTCTAACCCGTTCTCTCTTTTATTGGTCCTAAGGGATAATGGGAGGCTTCGGGGAGGCTGACCTTTGCGGATGGACACGCAAGGGTGCCGCACGACTTAGGCAAACCAGCTAAGTCCGTGATAGATGGTATCAGAGCGGGACAAGCACTCATAGAAACACTTAGCATGCAAACGTTGGGGACCTAGCGGGGCTGCGTTGAGGGCAGTCAGCACACGTGCGACTGTTTGGGGGAAAACAGGCATAGAGATGTAGGGAAAAGGAGTCGCTCAGAGGAGCGGGTATCTGACATTGGCATTCGGAGGAATGGCCAACCTTTCGCGCAAGAGGCACCACGAGAACAGGCAAGCTTGGAAGAATGTGGAGCGCACAAAGGTTGGGATGGCTGAGTTTGACCTATGGCTCAACGTTGACAACCATACTTGATGGTGCTCAAGCCAAGCGAGGCGCTTGGTAAAGGATGAGACCATGCAAGGTGGAATGAGTTGCTCAACGACCAAAAGAGTTATGCAAAGCTCACAGAGGTGAGGGGAATTGCTAACTCGAAGAATCTGGTACTCATGCATGGGCTTGTATGCGGACGATGGAATGTTCGTGGCCATCCCAAGGCGACCGAAACTCGGCGCCATGGAGCATTGAAACTTTCTCTTCGGCATGTGAAGGATACGTCCGTAGGAGGCTGAAGTGTGCAATGAGTTCAGCATGTTGCTAGGCCTTGAGGGGTGCAGTGGGGACTGTATTGACGGGGAGTCGCAATCTAGCAAGTGCGTTTGCAAGAGGCAGAACAATGCACAGTTTGTTCAGCAGATCGGAGTAGTCCAAGGGGATGGTGGTCTTCGAAACGAAGAGAGATGTTGCTCCAATGGGACAGTTATCCAGGAGGGATAAGTCTCGGCTCTCCAGAGGGAGAATCATGTGAGACGGACCTCACATGTTGAGGAGGAGTACCTCAACAAACAACAACTCCACAAAGCTCGATGGACTGAGCAAGCGGCGAGGAGTCGTCACATGATCTCGCTTGAGAGAATGCATTGGTGGATGCATTGCGAGATCAAGTGGGGGAGCGACCCAAAGCAACTTAAATGAAGGCACACTTGGAGTCGATATGGAGATCGGACTCAAGGGAGGGCTGACCCCTGGAATGGTGGGCGCGAGGGCCACCATCGACTCAATGAAAAAACGAGGAGCGGAGCAACTTGGGTGTAACTTGGCGAAGTACTCAAGCCGCATGAAGGGAGCCTGCATAGAAGTTGGAACATGGAGCAGAGGCACAGGGCTTTCCTTAGACAGAGGTCAAGGACATGAACTCTTGCAGAGGCAAGAGTAGGATCATGTTGTTCCATGGGTCCTTCATTCTGACGGAGCGGACTCATCTTGCATGGTGCCGAAGAAGAAGGGAGCTTCTGGGCACATGCACCTTATCTCGGAAAAGCATTTGATGGAGGAACTAAGGCGACTCAATTTGCGGAGACGAAGTTGGGTTCAGAAGGCCTTAACACGGGGCAAGAGGATGCAGAGGCGGGTACTCTTGAAGAATATGCCATAGTGTTGCCATTCAAGTTGCCATGAAGGAAGCGGTGCGCAGCGGAGATTGTGCTGGTAGGGGCAGAGGTCCAGGATCCAGACAATGGTGCACAAATTACAGTGAAGTCGGTGGACTTCGGGAGCTACTAGGCGACGGACTGTCCTAGAGCGGTGCTTCATCTAGGTGTGACCCAAGAGTGGGTGGATGAAGGTCGATTGCCAAAGGAGCGAACAAAATCGAAGGTGGAGGAGACCCTGCGATGTATTGGCAGAGGCCACACATGGAGGGTTCACAATTCGAGTTTATTCCACAAGGATCAGAATGCAATGGAGATGTCACCAGGAGGCGACATGGTGCAGTGGATCGTGGTGGAACAGTTCGTGGAAATGCGATACACACGACATAGTCCCGTGAGGGACTAGATCATACGGAGGTATGATCGGGAGCTACTGGAAGCTCCACTTCGGTGAACAACACGACGGTAAGAAGGGCTATGGATTCAAGGAGTGAAGGCCATGGTACCGCAGAGGCGGGTCTTCCGTGCGTGTATCGAATTTTGCATCGAATGAAAGCCTTGGTCATCAGCATATGGGGGCTGTGTTCCACCAAGGGAAAAGTTCGAAGGCAAGTACCAGTGAGTCCCATGGGAGGGACTTGATCATACAGAGGTATGATTGAAGCAGCTGGAGAGTTGGACTGCTCCAGAGCTCATATTCGCTTAAGGGAGCCCGGTAAGTCAGAGGACAAGGCCGAGTAAGCGAACGTTGCTACCAAGGAAGCTAAGGAGAACAGAACCGGTGCAAACCCTACAACGTGATGGCAGAGGCCATGCATGGGAGTTGCAGTCTGTCTTTCCATCGACCAAACGGACTGCTTGGAGAACACAGAGGTGTTGAAGCAGGGGGTCGAAAGGGGCGAAGAAGCGACGACGAGTCCAGAGGGACTTAGCTACCCAAAATCAAGCATCAGTTAGAATGGAGGTGGACTCAGAGGAGTGCCACGGAGACATATCTACTGATCGTGAAGGAAAGGGATGCAGATGCGAGGCGACGGATAGTAGGGCCATGGGCATGGCAGCGCCATGGTACCGCAGAGGCGGGACTTCCGTGAAAGTCATTGATCCCTTGCTCTCATGGAGGGAGAGCGCTTGGTTATGAAAGGGGCCGAGGAGGTGGAGAATGCAGAGGCAATCTCCAAGTACCGAGACAAGGCTGAAGGGCAGAGGCCGAAGAACTTCGTAAGACTGGTGTCAATGTGCTTCTCATCAAGATAGCCGAAAGTGAAGGACTTCGGGTCATGCAAGAGTGCATAACCAAGGAACGAAGCAGGCAGTACGCGGTGCTGTACCTTTGCTACTCAGAGGAGTAGGCGATAGGGTTGATGGAGAAGACGGTACAATCCCAGAGGCGACCAAACCTATGAGAGAATTACTCCAAGTTGGGGTGAAAACTTACTGCATTCTAGAAGTTCGAGGGCATTGAGAAGGTGAATCACAGTAACTAACTCAACGCAAGGAGTGCAAACACTTCAAGTGCTTCAGAAGTGTGAGCAAAGAGCAGGCGAAGGCTAGTAACCAGCTCGATGCATGGAGTACATCCTCGAGGAGGCGGGCGAAGTCAAGTAACCTTTGCCTTCTCAACCCTTAAGAGAATGGGCGAAAGCGAGTACCCCAATTCTCTTATCTATCCAGTAGAGGAGCTCTGCACAAGTTCAAAGACCCTTCGAAGATAATGAAAGACAATAGTTGTCAAATCCTCACCAACGGTGATCAGTGCTACTGAGAGTAGATTGTCCGCTTCATTTCCCAACGAAATGCCAATCGAAAGCGGAAGTGATGCGAACCTACTTGGATGTGACAACTAAGTGAAAGAAGAGTCAATGAGCAAATTTTGTGGAGGAAGGACCCAAAACTTCAAAAGTTTGCGAGACGATGCTCGTTAAAGCTCCAACAAGCATCCACCCAGTTCAAGCAGCATGAGGAATTTGAGAGACTGGCGCAGTAAGGATGGTCTTTTCCTTCATCTGGGGGATCCGCAGGAATCAACAAGGATCAACACAACTCAGCCAACCCCACACCAGAGTCAGAGTCATTGGTGAGTTGAAGCAGCATGGCGGATCAAAGGTTCGACTACTCAAAAACAGTAGCGGAGAGCAGTTAGGAGCCAAGAGGCGCATTGTAGCTGGAGCAGAAGATTGAAGACTCAGCAAAGGCGAGGAGTTGCAGTGTCGACAAAGGCTTCAACGAGGACGTCGAAGGAATAAGTGGGGGAGAATGTCACGGACAAACTTCTAAACAAGATGTTTGATGTAATGCTTATGTATGTCCGTGTCTTTTGGCATGTTCATGCCTTGTACAGCATGTAGAGGGGCGGCTGAAGGCTTAATAGTCCCATTTTAGTTGAGTTGGTGGCCTCTTTAGGCTTGTAAATAAAGGTTGTGTCATGTGGACATGTGCGAGAGATTTTCGGTCTGTAATGGACCATTTTACCCTTTGTTGTGCCACTGTTCAGAGCTTGTAAAGTCTGTTTGTAATTTGCATTGTCTATGAAGTGTTTTTCGGAGATGTTTGCTTGTGGATCCCGATTGAGGCGTTCTCTCTAACCCGTTCTCTCTTTTGTTGGTCCTAAGGGATAATGAGAGGCTTCGGGGAGGCTGACCTTTGCGGACGGACACGCAAGGGTGCCGCACGACTTAGGCAAACCAACTAAGTCCGTGATAGGGTGCCGGGCACGAAGGCAAGTTCCCGTCAAGTCAACGTGCGAACTTGTGAAGATTTTTCAATGCCTAACAATATACCGAAGCCCCATCCAGCCCTATGCCACCCCGGGGGGTTCCAGGGTACTGAGATGGCTGACGTTTTGCGCGCTATAGAGGGCTGCAGAAAACAGCCCGCGACACGCGAAAACGGAGCCATTTTGGGGCTTTTTGGCCCGGTGCGGTGAGCGGTCGCACTGTGCGCTGCAACCTATTCGAACATGTATTTTTACAAGTAAAAACACAAAACTAAGGCAAAACAAGCTGCCATATCTCTGTTCAAGCATGCAAAAGCGACGAATGGTTTGTTGAATGAAGTTGTTGCGAGTGCGCGACGACCGTTCGTGACAGGGCGGTATGTCATGGTACGGTAAACCTTAGTTTCACGTTTTGCGTTGCCTATGAAGATCATAAATGAAAATTTTTACAACATAATCTGCTCAGGAACCGGGAATGTTTATATATCAGAGTGGTGCTTCATGCAGGCGGCTGAAACCAGGAGGTGGAGGTGTCAATGCAGCAATATATAGAGCAGCAGGTGATTCACTTGAAATTGCAACAAAGGAACGAGCAGAAACTCTTAGTCCTGGGAATTCTGTTGTTGTCCCTCTTCCTTCGTCTTCACCTCTCCACTTACGAGAAGGGGTGACTCATGTTATTCATGTTCTTGGACCAAACATGAACCCACAGAGACCAAATTATCTAAAGAATGACTATGTTGAAGGTTGCAAGATTCTTCATGATGCTTACTCATCGCTTTTTGAAAACTTTGCTTCCATCTTCAAGTGTCAAATGAGGAATGAAAGCAAAAGAAGTTCAAGTGGTATTTCTAATTCACAGAATCCCTTGAAAGGAACAACTGGCACTTGTTTCTCACATAGTGATCAAAAGATCAAGCGAGAGGGCTGGTATGATTCAGAGAGAAACAAAAAATGCAAAGGCTTTCCCTTCAATGCTGCTGCAAAGGAGAAAATCAGCACTCCACATGGCGGTCATGGATATGCACATTCTGAAACTCATTCTGATGTATTGAATTGGGATGAAAATTCTAGCAACTTGACGAGCAGTTCCAACCCAGGTCTTGAGGTGAAGGAAAAAAATTGTGCTGAAGTTTCAAAAAGGACATGGAATGCTTGGGCCCAAGCACTTCATGTAATTGCATTGAACCCTGAGAAACACAAGGATGTTGTGATGGAGATGTCAGATGACTTTGTTGTTTTAAATGACCTGTATCCCAAGGTTTGAAAATCAATATTTGTTTTGTCATTCACTGTCCATTTTCTTTAGCCACAATTACTGTGCAGGCGACAAAACATGTTCTGGTCCTGTCGAGATTGGACGGCCTTGATTGTCTTGTGGATGTCCACAAGGAACACCTTCCGTTATTGAAGCGAATGCATTCTGCAGGGCTAAAATGGGCCAAGATGTTCTTATGCGAGGATTCTTCTTTGATATTTAGACTTGGATATCATTCAGTAAGTTCATCATTATCATCAAATTTCTCATTATATCTACTTATTTAATCTGATTCTGGTCTGATGTGATTGTCATCAAGGTTCCATCAATGCGGCAACTGCATCTTCATGTCATAAGCCAAGATTTTGATTCGGCACACTTGAAGAACAAGAAACACTGGAACTCTTTCAACACCTTGTTCTTTCGTGATTCTGCTGACGCAATCAACGAAATCGAAAAGCATGGAGTGGCAACAGTTATCGAAGATGAGAGCTTGCTGAAAATGGAGTTGCGCTGCCACAGGTGTCGCAGTGCACATCCTAATATCCCAAGGCTGAAGTCTCACATTGCTAATTGCAAAGCTCCTCTGCCTACTCACCTTCTCCACAATGGTCTGCTTGTGTCTGCTGCATCAGAAAGTGTCGGGTGAAACCTCAAGAAATATCTCATGAAACCTCAAGAAATATCTCATGAAGCACTCTTTGTACATCTTTTTTTTGGACTTTGGAGTAGTTGATACAGAGCTTTGGTTTTGTTGTGGATAATTTTCCCTTCTTCAGTCATGAGGCACGTAAATCTCCTCTTAATATACTTTCTAAGATGCAAGCAGTGTTTATTTTGACGATTCATCCCCACAACCATTTCACATCAGCAAATTTCCTTTTGCATTGAAGATGTGCAAATTATATGGATCTTTTATCTTAATTAAATTAAGAGCATCTAAATATTTTATCTACATCATCCAATAATAATTTTTTATGTATTATTTTACCTTTCCTCGCATTATTAACATTAACTGTCTCGTTTGTTTATATGAGTTGTGGATTTATATATTCATATCATTTTTATCATCTATTAAGATTATACCTAATTATCTATGAATTTTTTTTTATTAACCTCATACATTCATATCAGTGAAAAAGTATTTTGCTGTCATAATACTTATTTTATAAAAAAAATTCTTTTAATCCAAAATTATTTTCTCTCCTATTTTAAGTATATAGTTATAGTATTGGAGTCTCATATATTGAATTACAACTATTAATAGAAATTATATATATATATATATATATATATATATATATATATATATATATATATATATATATATATACTAATGTGATTTTTGATATATATATATATACTTTATAAATATGATAAATGATATATTTATATTTTTTTTTACTTTTAAAGTTTAAGTACAAGCTTTTCAAAATATATTATTTATAATATTTTATAAAATTTTAATTGAGCATGCATAAGTATCAATGTCTACTTTAAGCATATTTTTAGCAAGAAGGCATAATTCTTTAGTACAACAAAATAAAGTGTACTAGTCAACTTGAATATGAGATGATAATAAGTATACATATACTAATTGGAAGTGACAATTGAATTTTAATTGATCAAGTGAATCTCAAGACTTAGAACGAGTTGAACCATAATTAAAGTAGGGAAGTTTGAGATGATAATAAGTATACATATAGTGATTGGAAGTAACAATTGAATTTTAATTGATCAAGTGAATCTCAAGACTTAGAACGAGTTGAACCATAATTAAAGTAGGGAAGTTTGAGCTTTAAATATCATGTATGTGGAGGATAATAAACTATTTAGATATAATAAAGTAATAAAAATTAAATAAAAATATAAATCAAAGAGGATAGTTATACAAAAAGAAATGTTGAGATATATAGATAAAATTGAAGGATGAGTTTAGACAAAAAAATATAGCTATTTAGATATAATAAATTAATAAAAAATTAAATAAAAATATAAATCAAAGACGACTGTTATACGAAAAAAAAAAAATGTTGAGATACATAAGTGAAATTGAAGGATGAGTTTAGATAAAAAAAATATAATCTTTATTAAGCCAAATTAGACTTTCTCTCGGGTTTTCTCATAGAGACCCAGCTCTATAAAGGTTGAGGTAAGAAAAACTTAATATTTCCCTTGCTAAACCTAGGATTTTAGTTTTACAAAATATAAGTTAATTTTTACAAATGCTTTTAAGTAGTCTAGACGTTAAATTTATATTTAAATTTTAAATATATATTATATAAATCTCTTACTGTTCCAAGGCATTTGACATGACTTTAATATGAGATTGGTATGAGTTACTTACAATCTATTATTTTATGAGAAAAAGGTTTTATTTGAGTTAAATTGAGCCCATTAGGAATACGATTAGGCTCTATATATGTTTTTGTAGGTTCCCTTAGGGTTGTGTGGGATTTGGAATTAAGTAAATACTTGTAACAACTAATTCCTAATTCCACATATACCCTATATGCATGACTAAAGTAGGATGTCACATTTTAATCCATATTATTGCTATCAATAGGAATGCAGTGAAGAGTAGATAATCTAAAATTTAAATACTAACTTACTAGATAAAATTGACACGGTTTCGCTCTGTATATAGTATTTTTGACACCTATACATAATTATAATATCTAAACAAAAGAAAATATGAACATGCATATGTTAGGATCGAGTCGGCACTAAGTGGGGGGGAGGGTGTTGGGGGTGAATTATTGCGTACATAGAAAACGTCGATTTGAAAATCTTCATACGATTAAAAACCGATGTCAGAAAGATGAGTTTAACTCGAAAGCTCGTTCGTAAGCGTAGTGAAAGTAGTAAGCAAGTAAGACAGTTTGTGGTAAAGGTAAATAGCAAGAGTAGAAATGCAACTAAGTTTTATAGTGGTTATCGTGACCTACATCCACTCCCGATTTCTCTTCACTCGAGGTCATCGGCTTCCACTACCAATCATCTTTTAATGGGCGAAGATCAAGTACCCATACAACTCGATTCTTCTTTTGACAGGTTCAGGAGATAACCTTTACACCCCCACTACCTTCTCTTTTAAACTTCACTAACACTTAGAGCTTGAGAGAAGTTCTCATAAGATTACTACGGTGTTTTTCTTTTTTTTGCTCTAAGTTCTTATGTGTTATAAGTAGGGATAAGAGGGATATCTATAGGCCCCAAATGGATTCAAACTTGGAGCTTAAAAGTGTCTCATCTTCGATTTTCATGGTACTAGCCGTACCACTACTTGTGTTGGGCTATACCACTGCTTGCAGCATTGACACTAGGCGGTACCACTGCTCAGTCTAGCGGTACCACAACCTGATAGCCATTTATGGCTGATGGTACCACCATCTAGACCACTTGGGAGGTTGATCCTCAAGCAGTTTCACTGCCAACTCCAGTGGTGCCACCGCTTGATGTGGCTTCAGGTCACTGAATGGTCCTTTCTCTTGGCCCAAAATAGTCCCAATTCAAGCTCAATTGGCCCCTAATTGAGTTGACTTAATTAAATTCTAAACCAACCTAATTATGACCTAAACTAATTTGATCTAGACAAATTATTACGAAGCACACATCATCCGTTGTCCGGTATATCATTGGTTCATCCAACGCTTTATCTGATCCTTTGGCACATCGTCCTCTCTTTTAGCGTATTGCCCAATCAATATTTTGACTCCCGCAACTTCCGATCTCCTTAGCGCAATGTTCGATCCTTTGATCCGATACCCAAATTCATGGTATGAAATCTTCTACCAACACGTCGACCGATCCTCCGACCCAACGTCTAATCTTCTGACATGTTCAACTCCGACCCAACATCCAATTCCTCCTGCTTTAATCAATTTACCTCTCCTGATCGAAGCTAGTCCTGCATCACTCAAAACGTAGATTAGATCATAATATTATCAATTGGTTTCATCATTAAAATTTGAGATTCAACAATCTCCCCCTTTTTGATGATGACAACCAATTGATGATGGAGTTAACCTTAACTCACCCTATCAATATACCATATTGATAGAAAATTTGAATTTAAAGAATTATAAGTCCAAGCAACATGTCATCATAAAATCATGCATAATCCAAATTTCAATACATCATTTCATGCATGATTATCATAATTTCTCCCCCTTTGTCATCAACAAAAAGGAGAAGTGCAACTATCAAATTTTAAAGACATAATTTCGAAGCATCAAATTTCAAAACATCAAAGAGCATCATAACTCAAATGATCATCATACCTTCTCCCTCTTTGTCATCAATAAAAAGGAGAAAGGTATAGCTAGCAAATGTTTAATTATGCAAGCCGGTAAGATAGCAAGTTTTGCATCATTTAGAACATGCAAGCTAGCTATTCTTGGTGATGTTCAAGATAGGAAGTTCTTTCTTCTCTTTTGAGAAGTGCAAGCTAGTAATTTTATTATTCTTGAAATATGCAAGCTAGCAAGTTCTTTGCTTCCCTTTGAAATGTACAAGCTGACAGTTTTTCTCCCCCTTTGTCATTGTAAAAAAGAAGGGAAGAATACAATGTTGTAATTCTTTTCCCTTTACATCAATTTTCAAAACATGACAAAGATAAAGTATCAATCTTATTTCAATATGGCATATTAAAATAAGGTATCATTTCAGAAAATGATAGTTGTTGACTTTCACATCGTTTCATTGAAAAGAAAAAAAAAATCATGAGTATTACATGGTATCAAAATGTCAAATTACATTAATCCTTCCATGCATGATCATAATTTCTCATTTGTACGCATCAATATAATATCATGAGTATTTCATTCATAATTTCATATCATCACATGAAGAATATCAAGAAAAATTAATTAGGTAATTAGATATATACTTCATGAATAAATGGAATCATGAATCAAATTTTAAATTATAAATATCGAAAAGATAAATTATGATTCTTTTGGATAAATCAAATAGTGAAAAGAAGAATGATTTGGATAAAACTCCTCTTTTGTATAAAAAGTAAAAAGAATCATCAGAGAAACAAATAGAATATCTCGATTCATGCATAAAAAGTTTAAGTTGTCAAGATTATGATTTATATATTAAAGAAAAAATCTCAAGTTATAATTCAAAAAATCATGAATCATAAAAAATCTCTTCTTAAATAATACGAGAACACATAATAAGAGATCTTGATTCATAAAAGATTTCAAATTATAATTCCGAGGAATCAAAATCACGATATAGGTAAAAACTCATTCAAAATCAAAATCATCAAAATCACTTTCAAGAGATTCAAAATGACATAAATAGATTTATTAATCTCTTATGATCTCTCGTTGAAAAATTTAATAAGTGGTTCGGTCGTTGTAACTTACATCCACTTCCGATTTCTCCACCGTTGAGGTCACCGACGTCCACTAATAGTCTTCCTTCAATAGGCGAAGACCAACCACCTATTTATATCATTTTCTCCTTTTCGTTGGTTTAGGAGAAAACTATTGAATCTCGGATTTTGATGATATAATCAATTGGTGGGTTAATTGATCTAATCCATATTATTGAGTTAAGTGTGCAGGATTAACTACGATAACCAGCAAACATAAAGCAAGGATACCGGAGTCGAGCTCGATGGACGTTTAAGAGACCGAAGAATCATCGGAGATGCTGCCGGAACCATCCGAGAAGAAATCGGGAACGTGTCGGAAGTTCGCCGAAGAAATCGTCGGAGGCTCGCGGAGATCACCGAGAAGGCTCGGCTACTCGTTAAAGTCATCACAAAGATTGGGAGCTTGCAGGGAGTCCGTCGGAAGAAGTTCGTCGGAAAGCTCGCCGGAACAAGACTCGACGTTCGCGGTTGAAAATTTGCTTAGGATGTTTTTGTGTTATGTAGTTCACTTGTAATTAGGATTAGGATTAAGAGATAATCCTATATCCTGGTTAGGGGCCAACTGGGCCCAAAGTCAGATTTGGTTTGGGCTAAAATTAAGCCAAACCAATGAATCGGAGAGCCAGGCGGTGGAACCTCCAGCACCGGGAACCCTAAGAGAATTCAAATTTTGAAACCCAAAATTTGAATCCTCTTGAGGCCTATAAATACCCCTCAAATCTCAGCTGAGGTAACAACTTTTGAGAAGCATTTTTGATTGAGAGAAAAGTCTTAGAAAGTCTTAGCAAGTCTTGTTTTCAATTTGCTAGAGAGTTCTCCTCCTCCTTTCTTATTGAAAATTTGTAAGAGGTTGAGCTGCTTGTAAAAGGTTGTAAGAGGGGTGTTTACCCTTCCATTTCAAGAGACTTGCTAGTGGAAGGTGGGAGCCTCATCGAAGAGGGGCCTCGCAAGTGGAGTAGGTCATTTGACCGAACCACTCTAAAAATCGGCGTAATCTCTGGTTTGCTTTTTATTATTGTCATTTACATTACTGCAAATCTTCTTACTGCTTTAGTTCCTCATTACTCTTGCTGCGCAACTTTAAGAATACGCCTTCAAGTTAAATTTCTCAAGTTTCGTTCTTAACGTACGAAAGATTTTGATTAAAATCGAAGTTTTAATCCGCTGCACTAATTCACCCCCCCCTCTTAGTGCCGCTCCGATCCTAACAAGTGGTATCAGAGCAAGGTTATCTCTCATATTTGGTTTAATACCCAAGAGAGATGGCTTACTCCGGCATGCAAGAGGGCCATTCTATTGCACGACCACCTTTGTTTAATGGGTCGGATTACACATATTGGAAGACTCGCATGAGAATCTTCCTCATTTCTATGGACTTTGAGCTTTGGTCTATTGTCGAGAATGGATTTCAAAAATCTTCTCTTCCGATGAGCGAATGGGATGAATCGGAGAAGAAGGTTTTTGCTTTAAATGCAAAGGCTATGAATGCCTTGTTTTGTGCACTAGACAAAAACGAATTTAATCGTGTTTCAATGTGTGATTCGGCTTTTGATATTTGGAGAACTCTTGAGGTCACTCATGAAGGCACTAGCCGAGTGAAAGAGTCCAAAATCAACATCCTTGTGCACTCTTACGAACTTTTCCGAATGAAACCAAGTGAGTCCATCGGAGACATGTACACCTGGTTTACGGATGTCATCAATGGACTCAAAGCTCTTGGTAAAGATTTTACTAACTTTGAACTAGTAACTAAAATCTTAAGATCCCTCCCTAAAAGTTGGGATCCAAAAGTTACGGCCATTCAAGAGGCCAAAGACCTTAAAGCATTCCCTCTTGAAGAACTCATTGGGTCTCTAATGACCTACGAAATGACATGTCAAGCTCATGACGAGCTCGAGAACCCCCTTCCAAAGAACAGGAAGGATATGGCACTCAAATCACAAGAAGACCACTTGAAAGGAATATCAAGTGATGAGGACAGTGATAATGACATTGCACTTTTGACTCAAAAATTTAAGAAATACTTAAGAAAGAACAAATTTAAAAACAAATTTGAACAAAAGAAGGACCAAGTGATTTGCTATGAATGCAAAAAATCGGGACACTACAAGAACGATTGTCCTCAAGCCAAAAAGAGAACATCGAAGAAGAAGGCGTTCAAGGCAACGTGGGATGATTCAAGCGCATCCGAAGAAGAGGAGTCCAACACCGAGCAAGTTGCTCATTACGCGCTAATGGCGTTAGGAGAAGAGGTATGTGATTTATTTAATGAAGATTTATCTTTTGAAGAACTATCTATCGCTTTTCATGAATTATTTGATGAATGTAGAACTGTTAGCAAGAAGTTAAGTATCTTAAAGAAAGAGCATGCTTTGCTACAAGATAAGTTTGATAGTCTTCAAACTCCTCCATGCTCTAAGTGTGAGCACTTAGAAGCAATAAAAAATGAAAATTTGCTTCTTAAGGAAACCTTAAACAAGTTTAAGGTTGGTAGCAAAGGATTAGATATGATCCTTGCACACAAGGGTCACATCGCAAATAGAAATGGAATTGGATTTGTAAAAGGATTACATCAAAATCCTACCACTTTCATAAAAGGACCTACATTACATGTTTCCTCTTATATGAAATGCAACTTTTGTTGCAAATCCGGATATATTGCCTACAAATGCCCATTTAGGAAAATTAGTTCACAAAAATTAATATGGGTTCCTAAAGGAACTATAAAGAATTCAATCATAAATAACAAAGTTAGTGGGTCAATTTTTGAGGCACCCAAAATCAAATGGGTACCTAAAAATCATCCTCTTTTGTAGACAAACCCACAAGCTAGGAGCAAGAGATGGTATCTCGATAGTGGATGCTCAAGACATATGACTGGAGATCCATCTCATTTCTCTATGCTCACTAGCAAAGAAGAAGGGTACGTTACCTTCGGAGACAACAACAAGGGCAAAATCATTGGCAAGGGAACTATTGGTAACAAATTTAATTTTTCCATTGATGATGTCTTACTAGTTGATGGATTGAAACATAATCTCTTGAGTATTAGTCAACTATGCGATAAAGGTTACATCGTTAGATTTGAATCAAATATGTGCATTATTGAAAAACCAAATCATAACATGACTATGATTGCTTTAAAACAAAATAATGTCTATACCATCAATCTTGATGAACTAAGTAATGAAATGTGCTTCTCCGTCATAAATGATGATGCTTGGCTTTGGCATAGGAGATTAGGCCATGCAAGCATGAAAACAATATCTAAGATCTCATCTCAAGAATTAGTACGAGGAATTCCAAATATAAAGTTTATTAAGGACAAAGTATGCGATGCATGTCAACTAGGCAAACAAATAAAAACAAGCTTCAAACCAAAAAATCAAATTAGCACTACTAGACCATTACAATTGATCCATTTGGACCTATTTGGACCAATTGATACAACAAGTCTAGGTGGAAGCAAATATGCTTTTGTGATTGTGGATGACTACTCTAGATACACTTGGACCTATTTCTTAGCTCACAAAAGTGATTGCTTCAAGTGTTTCTCTAAATTTTGTAAACTCACTCAAAACGAAAAAGGCTTCATGATTTCATCAATTCGGAGTGATCACGGTGGTGAATTCCAAAACCGTGACTTTCAAAATTTTTGCGAAAGTAATGGGTACAATCACAACTTCTCAACTCCAAGAAATCCTCAACAAAATGGAGTAGTTGAAAGGAAAAATAGAAACCTACAAGAAATGGCAAGAACTATGTTGAATGAACATAGTTTACCTAAGTACTTTTGGGCCGAAGCTGTAAATACGGCTTGCTATATCATGAATAGAGTCCTAATAAGACCATCCTTATCCAAAACTCCCTATGAATTATGGAATAACAAAAAACCAAACATCTCCTATTTTAAAGTTTTTGGTTGTAAATGCTTTATTTTAAATGAAAGGGATGCTTTAGGAAAATTTGATGCTAAATCCGATGAAGGCATCTTTCTTGGTTACTCTTCCGTTTCTAAAGCTTTTCGAGTTTTTAATAAAAAAACTTTAGTAATTGAAGAGTCTATTCATGTAGTTTTTAATAAAATTTGTGATTTAAAGAAAAATGATTTTGATGATGATCTTGGTTTTGATAATTTGAATTTAAATGAACCCTTTCCTCAAAATAGCCATTTGAATGCATCTTCTTCCGAAATTTCTTTACCAAAAGAATGGAAGTATGTAGATGCTCATCCAAAAGAGCAAATTATAGGAGATACATCAAAAGGGGTTCAAACTCGTTCTTCTTTCAAAAATTTCTGTGCTAACGCCGCTTTCCTTTCTCAAATTGAACCTAAATGCATTGACGAAGCCTTAAAAGATGATTTTTGGATCATTGCAATGCAAGAAGAATTGAACCAATTTGAGAGGAATGAGGTATAGAAGCTTGTTCCTAGACCAAGTGACCACTTAGTCATAGGTACTAAGTGGGTCTTTAGAAACAAGCAAGACGAAAATGGTATCGTGGTTAGAAACAAGGCTAGATTAGTGGCCAAAGGTTTCAACCAAGAAGAAGGTATCGATTACGAAGAAACCTTCGCTCCCGTGGCTCGATTAGAAGCCATAAGGATGCTCCTTGCCTATGCTAGTAGTAATAATTTTAAACTATTTCAAATGGATGTTAAAAGTGCTTTCTTGAATGGTTTTATTTCCGAAGAAGTATTTGTCGAACAACCTCCCGGATTTGAAAATTCTCTTCTTCCTAATCATGTATTCAAATTGACTAAAGCTCTCTATGGCTTAAAACAAGCTCCTAGAGCTTGGTATGAAAGGCTTAGTTCCTTTCTTATTTTAAATAATTTTACCAAAGGCAAGGTTGATACTACATTGTTTATTAAACATTTTGAAAATAATTTTCTTATTATGCAAATTTATGTTGACGATATTGTGTTTGGCTCTTCGGATGAATCACTATGTGAATCATTTGCCAAATGTATGAGTCTTGAATTTGAAATGAGTTTAATGGGTGAATTAACTTTCTTTTTGGGATTACAAATCAAACAACTTAGTGATGGTATATTTCTTAACCAATCCAAATATACATTAGAATTGTTAAAACGATTTAACATGGATAATTCAAAAGCAATAAACACCCCTATGAGTACTGCGACTAAGTTAGATATGGATGAAAATGGTGAAAGTTTCGATCAAAAAACATATAGGGGAATGATAGGTAGTCTACTCTACCTCACTGCGACTAGACCGGATATTATGTTTAGTGTAGGACTTTGCGCTAGGTTTCAATCTAATCCTAAATTATCTCATCTTAAGAGTGTTAAAAGAATATTTAGGTATCTTAAAGGAACTCCAAATTTAGGATTGTGGTATCCAAAATCTGAAAATTTTGATCTAATAGCTTATGCAGATGCCGATTTTGGCGGATGCAGGATAGATAGAAAAAGTACATCCGGAACATGCCAATTTTTAGGACATGCACTTGTTTCTTGGACTTCCAAGAAACAAAATTCAGTTGCACTATCTACGGCGGAAACCGAATACATTGCTGCAAGTGCATGTTGTGCACAAGTAATTTGGATGAAAAATACATTAGAAGACTATGGAATTCACCTTGAAAATATTCCCATAAAATGCGATAATACTAGTGCCATATGCCTTACTAAAAATCCAATTCAGCATTCTAGAACTAAGCACATCGACGTTAGGCATCATTTCATACGCGATCATGTCCTTAACAATAATGTTGTTCTAGAATTCATTGACACAAAGCATCAATTAGCAGATATATTCACAAAAGCCTTGAATGAAGACCAATTTGAATTCATCCGAAGGGAATTAGGCATGCTAAATTGTCCCTAAAATGAACTTCACAAAAAAAAAGGACTCGTTCTTTTCCCTTCGTTTATAAATTTGAATTCTTCCTTCTTCTACAATTCAAAATGATCCATTAAAGTATAAATTATGATCTTGAGGGAAGAAGCTAAACAAAAGGAAGGAAGAAATTTTTTTCTTTCCTCCGCGTGATGCCAGCGGTGGCACCGCCAGATCAGGCGGTTGGACCGACTGGCGCTCGGGCGCCAGGCAGTGACACCGACCAGTTTGGCGGTGACACCGACCGAGTCACCCTTTTAACCCGAGGGGTTAGGGCCGGCGGTGACACCGCCCCCAACCCGAAGAAAGACCCCTCCAAAACCCTCTCCCATTCCCTCTAACCCTCATTCTACCTCTTAGAAACATTGGAGAAGGATTCTTGGTGGTCCAAGCTTTCCATCTCTCAACATAATCTCCACAAGGTAACACTTGAAATCCCTCATTTCTTTTCTCTTTCTCTTGCTTATTTTTCACAATTTCATCATCATCTTGTCTAGAAAATGGCACCAAAGAGATCAAAAGGAATAAGGATTGAAGAAGATTCATATAACCATGACCTTTTTAGATCAAAAGAGGTAGCCCTTAGCTTTCCAAAATTTGAAACACGATGTATCCATAAGGGAAAATACGTTGATTTGGATGAACTAGAGGACTTAGATCCCATTAAGTGGTTTGCTCAACTAGAAGCTCTACCTCTACTACAAATAGATGAACCAATCTATCCATGGTTAGTGAGATTGTTCTATGCCAACCTATATGAAGACAATGATAGCCTAAGCACTTACATTCTAGGAACACCCATTAGAATTTTTGACAGCACCATTTGTGAGCTAATTGGCATAACTGAAAAAGATAGGGGATGCTATTTTAAAGGTAAATGGGACGTCAAAAAAATAGGAGCAACCTATTCCGAAGCCGTGAAAACAATTTTTGCAAATCCAAACCTTGACTTCCTACCCAAGAGCTGTGAACACTTAATGCCTTTCAACTCTAAAATTCTTCATCACATTATCACAAGCATCATATTCCCCAAACAATTTCATCTTGACGAAGTAAGTCAATTAGAGATAGGAACCATGTATTGGATTATGACCAGTCAGCATAATTGTTTTGGGTACTTGATTCGCCAACACATGCAGGAAATTATGACTAAAGATACTATATTGCCATATGGGAGGTTAATCACTAGAATTCTTCATGCCTATGACATTTGCATACCACCCGATGAAGAATCTATTCAAAATGATCGATATAACATAATAAATAAAAACCTGCTAAAAAAACTTAGGTGCACTCTTAGCAATGGCATATGGGTTAGGCAGCCTAGAAGGACGGATCCAATTCCTACACCAATAGAACAACCCGAAACACCAATTCTTATGGGAAATGAATCTCCTCCTCCTAGTCCCTTTGGAGCAGCACCTTCAGCTCCTGTTTCCTCCTCTGAAGATATCATTATGGCGGAGCTATCTCAGATCAAATCACAGCAAGAACAAATTCAGAATCAACAAGTTGAAATTTTGAAGACACTACGACAGATGAATGAAAAAATAGATATCATGTATCAGCACTATGGATTACCTCCTAATGATTAAATTGATGTATCTTTTTATTCTGTTCTGTTTGCTTTTAAAAACAAGTTCATGTTTGTCATCGATTGTACGATAACTGATCTTTCCTTTAGATAACTACTGTCTTAATCTGCATAGATGATGATGTCTTTTGGATAAACTATTTCTGGCAAATTTGAATGATGAACTTTGATAAATGCTAAACCTTTTTCTATGATCATCAATTAGCTGGCTTGTCTCTTTTTGTTGATGACAAAGGGGGAGAAGTGATGACTTGCACCAGAATGATAGCATGACTAATATGAATTACAAAAACTTATGTGATATGAATGTCCTATATGACTTGCAAATCCTTGAAAATATCACAAGATTGATATCATGAAATTTATATTGAAAATCTTTATCTTCTGTGTGATATGAATGTCTTATATGACTTGCAAATCCTTGAAAATATCACAAGTTTGATATCATGAAATTTATATTGAAAATCTTTATCTTCTGTCGTAGCAAAATTCGTCCCGTATCATTTAACTTATGATTTTCATCGAAGTTTCGTACTTACTATTGTTTAATGAGGATAACGATAAAGTTCTACGATTAGAACTTATCGGGTTATGCTTGAATCCAATGGGATGGAATTCAAGTGTTTTTTATCTTCTCATAATATGGAATATAGATAGGGGGAGTTATGTTTAACTCCGTCATCAATTGATTGTCATCATAAAAAAGGGGGAGATTGTTGAATCTCGGATTTTGATGATATAATCAATTGGTGGGTTAATTGATCTAATCCATATTATTGAGTTAAGTGTGCAGGATTAACTACGATAACCAGCAAACATAAAGCAAGGATACCGGAGTCGAGCTCGATGGACGTTTAAGAGACCGAAGAATCATCGGAGATGCTGCCGGAACCATCCGAGAAGAAATCGGGAACGTGTCGGAAGTTCGTCGAAGAAATCGTCGGAGGCTCGCGGAGATCACCGAGAAGGCTCGGCTACTCGTTAAAGTCATCACAAAGATTGGGAGCTTGCAGGGAGTCCGTCGGAAGAAGTTCGTCGGAAAGCTCGCCGGAACAAGACTCGACGTTCGCGGTTGAAAATTTGCTTAGGATGTTTTTGTGTTATGTAGTTCACTTGTAATTAGGATTAGGATTAAGAGATAATCCTATATCCTGGTTAGGGGCCAACTGGGCCCAAAGTCAGATTTGGTTTGGGCTAAAATTAAGCCAAACCAATGAATCGGAGAGCCAAGCGGTGGCACCGCCTGGCTGGGCGGTGAAACCGCCCAGCACCCGAGAGCTGGGCGGTGACACCTCCTTGGCTGGGCGGTTGCACCGTCCAGCACCCGAGTGCTGGGCGGTGGCACCGCCTGGCTGGGCGGTGGAACCTCCAGCACCGGGAACCCTAAGAGAATTCAAATTTTGAAACCCAAAATTTGAATCCTCTTGAGGCCTATAAATACCCCTCAAATCTCAGCTGAGGTAACAACTTTTGAGAAGCATTTTTTATTGAGAGAAAAGTCTTAGAAAGTCTTAGCAAGTCTTGTTTTCAATTTGCTAGAGAGTTCTCCTCCTCCTTTCTTATTGAAAATTTGTAAGAGGTTGAGCTGCTTGTAAAAGGTTGTAAGAGGGGTGTTTACCCTTCCATTTCAAGAGACTTGCTAGTGGAAGGTGGGAGCCTCATCGAAGAGGGGCCTCGCAAGTGGAGTAGGTCATTTGACCGAACCACTCTAAAAATCGGCGTAATCTCTGGTTTGCTTTTTATTATTGTCATTTACATTACTGCAAATCTTCTTACTGCTTTAGTTCCTTATTACTCTTACTGCGCAACTTTAAGAATACGCCTTCAAGTTAAATTTCTCAAGTTTCGTTCTTAACGTACGAAAGATTTTGATTAAAATCGAAGTTTTAATCCGCTGCACTAATTCACCCCCCCCTCTTAGTGCCGCTCCGATCCTAACAAAAACCTTTACAAGACTCACACCTCTTCTTGGATGATTACAGAGCTAAAGAGAGCGAGGAGGAGGACTCTTTGCACTTTTATGATACTTTTACACCCAAACATTTAAAGATTTTTCTACACTTTGATTACACTTTGTTACCCTTTCATACAGAAAAGGACGGGGTATTTATAGGCCCTAATGACTTTAAAATTGGAGCAAAAAAGTATCTCATCCCGAGTTTTTGGGGTACTGGTGGTACCTTTGCCTATGCTGGATAGTACCACCACCTGCATCACTGACACTAGGCGGTACCATCGCCTGATAGCCTGCCACTAGGTGGTACCACCGCCTAGTCTGGTAGTACTATCGCTTGATAGAGTCTTGGAGATTGGGCTCTGATAGTACCACCGCTCAGTCTAGGCAGTACCACTGCCCAAACCACCTGGGAGGTTGAGCCTCAGGTGGTTCCACCGCCCACCCTGGGCGATGCCACCGCTTGACAATATTTAACAACTTGTTTGGGCCTTGAATTCGGCCCAAACCAATCCAATTACGGGACCAATTAGCCCTTAACAAGGTTAATGAGATTACCTTCCTAACATAATCCTAATTATGAGCCAACTACGATTTTTAAGGCATACAATAAACAAAACAAGCCCGGTAAGTCTAGGTTTCTTCCGGCGAGCATCCGACAATCTTCTAGCAGACTTCCAATGATCTCTCAGCAATCTTCCAGCGGACTCTCGGTAAGCTCCTGAACTTTACGATGATTTTCTTAGCGAGTTCCGACGAGTTTCTTCTCGGTCAATTCTGGTAGAATTTCCGACGAACCTCCGGACTCCCGCTGAATTCTAAACTCCCAACAAAATCTCGATATTGACTTCGGCATTTCATTTTGCTTTATGCCTTGATTGCTATCGTAGTTAATCCTACACACATTTCTTAACATATATATTAGATCAAATAATTTACCAATTGATTTTATCATCAAAATCCAAGATTCAACAATCTCCCCCTTTTTGATGATGACAATCAATTGATGACGAAGTTAACCTTAACTCCCCCTATCTATATGCCATACTTGAGAAAAGACACTCTTGAACTCAATCATCGAACCGATAAGTTATATGCAATTAAACTTATCGATATGCACATCATGATACCAATCATGATTTACCATCTCAAAATACGATATCACATATTTATCATAGTACAAATGATATCAAGGCATGACATCTATTTTTAAGTCCAATATAGAATGATGATAGACAATCATCATTTTCAAGTATGATACGAATTTCAAATATGAATTTTAAAAATATTCAAATTTCGATAAAAGATGATAATTCATCAATCTGAGGCATGATATCAATTGTAAGTAGGAAATTAAGCATTATAATCATAATGATAGACAATCATTTTGATACGAAATCAAGCATGATTTTAAGAATAAAATAATTTTAAGTATTTATGTTTTTCAAGTATTTATGATGTATTTGACGATTCCAATCATATTTCTAGCAGTCGCAAAACATTCAAGCATTTATAATACGATACATTTAACACATTATGTCAAATATTTATAATTCCAAGTTTACCATATTTCTCCCCCTTTGCCATCAATAAAAAGGAAATGGACAATCGTCTCAAGCAAAATTTAACTTATTACGATAATGCATTTATCAAGAAGGAAAGATTCATGAATAGTGTATTTATCAAGAAGAATCAAAATATTGAAAGTTCATGAATATCCGTCAATAAAATTTATTTCTCATTAAAAATTCATAAGAGTGAAATCCGTGAGAGATGTATTTGTCAAATTCATGAGTGAAGGGTCTAAGTGTATCAAAAATAAGTGATGGAGCAAGAGTATGAAGAAAATTTGATATCATGCAAATTGAAATTTTGGATTTCATGAAAGCTTTATTTATGAAATGAAATAAATGAAAGCTTTATTTATAAAAAGTCAAGAAAGTTCGAAAAAGATATACAACGAACTCATGCATTCAGATAGTTTAACATCCCTGACATTGGAAATGATCATCATAGTCCATAAAAATTCTTCTTTCATGAGAAGAGTAAGCAAGAATTCATGGGAAAGAAACATCAAATGAAGGATAAAAAATCCATGAATAAATCTTCATAAATCAAATCATTTCCTTTTAAATAGAAGAAAGAAGAACTCATGAAAAACAAGACATCAAGTTGTAAATACCAAAAGTCCATGAGTTGAGTCTTCTCTTTTGTAAATATCACTGGAAGGAAAAAGCGATCTCAATTTAAAAAGAAAACTCAAGTTACAAAAAGAAAAAGAAGAGAAGTTCGAAAAATATACCAAGGAATTTATACATTCAAAAGATTTATCATGCCTAATTCTTCAAGTGTTGTAAGCATTAAACCATCATCACGAAGCACATCAGCACAAAACATCAGAGAATGTAAGAAGAATATATAGAGCACAACTCATCATGGTACTTTTTAGTTCCCTACTCCCTTTTAATAGTAAAAGAAAATATATAACCTATTTAGGTGGTGGTAAATCAAAATACATAAACAAAGTATTTAGTTGCTGATGAATTTACTGCATCTCGGTTAAGATATGAACTTGATGTAGTTCAATTCGATCCAGTCGAGTCACTATTGGATCGACAGATGAGGAGAGTGCTTGCTCTGTCGAAGGTGCTACCTCAAGGGGACTGATAGGAGGAGAATGACTTTCCCTATAGATAGGTGTTTCTGATTTTGGTTCAGGTGGGGGAGGTTCAGTTCTTCTAGGTAATCTAGTCCAAATTCCGTTTCTTACTATGTATCTTAATCTCCTTAATAGGTTTCTATTGATGACATTGAATCAATCTAGTTTTAAGGTTTCTTCATCAGATGGAATAACTATGTTATGTGCATGCATTAGTCTAGTGATTAAACCACTATAAGGAAGCATCATATCTTTTGTTGATAGTTCAATCATGTTTTGTTTTATCAGATATCCAAAACAGTTATCGTGTCCCATTGTTTCTAATTCCATTTGACTAAGTTCATCATGATGATGTTGTTTTGGACGTAGAATACTTATCACTCTATGATGAAGCAATTTTGTGCTAATGGGTAGCAAATGTTCACAACTTTTTGGAATGATGGACAGATTTGGGTTACTAAAGATAGTTTTTAATGCCTCAGAATATGTAACCTCAATTGATTCTTCATCTCATAGCCCTCTAAAGTAGCAACCTCTTATTTTCTCAGGAATTCCTATAAGGTTGCAAATTACACTATCCATGATAAGTATGTGATGCCCTAAAAGATAAGTGGACACCTCATCGTTTTCATCAACACGCAAGTTGTTGTAAAATAAACAAACAAGTCTAGAATAAATGAGTTCACTTATTTGGAAGATTGGAAGGACAACTAAGTTGGCATTGAATTTATTTTAAATTACTCAATTCTTCTAGATCTACATATTTTCCCTTATGAACACTTATAGATTCCAAGGTTGGGAATTTAAGGGCATGTTGAGGGGAATCAAAGAATATAGAATCATAGGTTTTATCTACTCTCCTCTTTTTTTTGTCCCGTGAGGATCTTCTAGATACCATGGAACCAAACATATTATCAATGAGAAAACTATAAAAAGCAAGATCTATGAATTGAGAAAAAAATTGAGGATTACCCTTGTAGTTCTACCACTGGTCCTAAAAGTATTTTTATAGGGCAGAGTTGTGGGCGGTGGTATCGCCAGTTGGGCGATGCTATCGCCTACTGATAGTGAGTACTGGCGGTGTTACCGCTAGTCCGATAGTGCCACCATTGGTGCTTTGTTTTGGTGCAGGTTTTCCTTATCTAGCATTTTTCTTTTGATATGCAGCAAGCAAATACTCTTGCCTCTTTTTCTTTTGAGATAAGTAAGATTACAATCATTATGTGGTGCAAACACTTATTTGCATAAATATCATATCAAGTCATTTCAAAGTTTGACTTTCGTAAATAGAAGGAAGAATTCTTATAGAAATGATCATTCATACATACCTATGGTCCAAGAATCAGATCTCTTATTTTGTGAATTGCAAAGAGAAGGAATGATCTCGAAAAAAAAGACTCAATTTTTAAAAATTAAGAAATCTGAAAAATATAAAAGAGGAACTCATGCATAAGAATTCTCAAGAACAACCATTATTCATTTGGATAATTTTTCCTCTTTAGTATATGGAAGTTAGAAACATAAGAGATCAAATAATCATCAAGTATGATTTGATTGAATATAAACCATATTCATTTTGTTACCGATAGTTCTAATTCTAATGATATTTCATTTATTATTTTGGCTAAAGAGCTTTATAAAGTATTTTGGATCTCAGGTCATAAGCCTTGAGAATACACTATCAATGTACCATTTCTTGCTCTTAACTTGTGATGATAAATATTTCTACAAGAAAGGGTGTTTTCTTTTAGGTACCTATTTTGCCTTGGGTTCCTCATAAATAGATCTACCTAACTTATCATTTTGCATTGAGTTATTTAAGGTTCCTTTAGGGACCCAAATTAACTTATGTGGACTATACCTCTTAAATGGACATTTATGAGCAACATGTCTGAGTTTGCAACAAAAGTTACATTTGGTATGGGGTGATACATGCAAGGTAGGGCCTTTAACAAAGGTGGTTAGATTTTGGTGAGACCTACTCACAAATCTGATTTCGTCTCTTCTATGAATGTGACCCTTATTGGCAAGGATCATGTTCAAGGACTTGCTACTAACCTTAAACTTTTCTAGAGTTTCTTTGAGTAGCAAGTTTTCCTTCTTAAGTACTTCGAAGTGTTCACACTAATGCATGTAGGCAATGAAGGACTATCATGCTTAAGTTTTTCAAATTTGGTATTTAGAAGGACATGCTCCTTTTTTAAAGAATTATACTTTTTGCTTATTATTCTATATTCATCGAACAAATCATGAAAAACACTTAAAAGTTCATTGAAAGATAAATTTATATATAATAAACCACTTACCTCATCTCCGATAGCCATTAGTGCGTAGTTGGTGATTTCCTTGTTGCTTTGTTCTTCGTCTTCAAAATCGCTCGAATCATCCCATGTTGATTTGAGCATTTTCTTCTTCTTTGGTTGTTTCTTCTTCATTTGGGGACATTCGCTTTTGAAATGTCCTTTCTTCTTGAATTCATAGCATATAATTTGTTCTTTCTTGGGTTCAATTTTGTTTTTAGTGTCATTTTTTGATATATTTTTTTTATGAATTTTTTGAACCAATCATGGGGCTTTGGCATTGAATCAATTTAAGAATGCACTGCTGAATCATTTCGGACCTACAGAGTATGAAAATATCGATGGCCAACTCGTAAAGATTCGACAAACCTCTACGATTCAAGAGTACTAAACCAGGTTTGAGAAGTTATCCTATCTTACTCATGATTGGACTAACTATCAATTGTTAAGAACATTCATTGAAGGACTCAAGCCAGAAATAAAAAGGGAGGTTAAGGCATGGCAACCCCGTACCATGACAGCTACGATTTCTTTCACCTGAATACAAGAAGAAGAGCTCAACCAAGATGCTTGAAGGATGAAAACCTCTCCTAGGCCCATGGCATATAAACATCCTTCTACTCCCAACCATCCTTCGCTGCCAAAAAAATTGACAAGAGAAGAACTATATGACCGATCAGCAAAGGGTCTTTATTTGCATTGTGACAAGCCATGGAACCGCAATCATCGCTGCAAAAGGCTCTGCCGCCTATTAAACCTCTTGAAGAAATAGAGGAGGAGGTCCAAGAGTATGAGGAAGTGGTCATGGATGAAGAACAACAGCCGGTTTACATTACAATGCATGCCCTTGTCGATTACACGAACCCGCGTGGGAGGACTTCTGAAGCAATAGCCAATCCCTGTTCTTATTGACACTGGGAACACTAATAATTTTATGAATAGCAAGGTTCCTATTCAGATGGCCTTACCTATTGAGAATTGTAGCAAGTTTGATGTTAAGATCGCTGACGGATGTATTTTGAAGTGTGATCGTAGGTGCCCGCGGGTGAAACTACTACTGTAGGACTAAGAGATAATTGTATATTTCTTCCTCCTCCCTCTTGATGATTATGAGGTTGTGCTCAGTATTGAATAACTGATGACATTAGGTGATGTTTCCTAGAACTTTATGAAATTAATTATGAAATTTTATAATAAGGGGAAACAGGTGATGCTGCATGGGAAACGTAGGGGCGACGTAACGACGATTTACACACAACGAATGGAGAAGGTTTTGCATAAAGTATGCAATGACTTTTTGGTACAACTTGAGTAGCAAACTAAGAGAGAGCCAACAAAATTTGAAAATCTAAACCTATTTCCTTTGCTTGCTGATTTTTTAGATATATTTGATGAACCGCGTAACTTACCTCCTACCCATCGGTATGATCATTGTATACCAATTTTCTCAAGCAAACCTCTAGCAAATACTCAGTCATATCAATATTTACATTTACAGAGGAATGAAATAGAAATGATTGTCAAAGAGATGCTCGAAATAGGAGTTATTTGGCCAAGCTGCAACCCCTACTCTTCATTGGTGCTCCTTGTATGAAATGACGGAACATAGCGAATGTGCATTGATTACCGAGCTCTCTATGTTATAACCGTCAAGGACAAATACCCTATTCTACTAGTAGATGAATTTTTGATAAATTAAAAGGAGCACAAATCTTCACAAAGCTAGACCTTCGATCTGGGTATCATCAGATACGAGTGTACGAAAAAGACATACCGAAAACCGCCTTTCGAACACACAACTGCCACTACGAATTTTTGGTAATGCCCTTTGGTCTCGCCAATGCTCCCTCCACCTTTTAAAGCCTTATGAATGATATTTTTTAGAATTATCTTTATAAGTTTGTGCTGATTTTCTTCGACGATATCCTTATTTACAGCCCTTCTCTTGAAAGTCATTTTCAGCACTTATGACTTGTTTTAATGATTTTGTGAGAACATGTTCTTTTTGTCAAAAAATTTAAAGTATAACTTTCTTCAACATAAGGTAGAATATTTTGGGTATATCATATCAGAGGAAGGTGTGGCGGTTGACTCCTATAAAATTGAAGCAATGCAGAACTAGCCGACCTCGAGGAATAGAAAATCGCTACGCAGCTTTCTCGGTTTAATAGGCTACTACCGTAAGTTCATGAAAAACTATGGAAAGATTAGTGTACCTCTTACTTTCTTGCTAAAAAAAGATGCCTTTCAATGGTTGGACAAAGCCACCATCGTCTTCTATGAACTTAAAGCTGCAATGATGACAATGCCCATACTAGCGCTACCCGACTTCGGGAAGACTTTTGTTATTGAAGCTGATGCCTCCAGAGTCAGGATTGGTATTGTACTAGTGCAAGATGGCCACCCCCTCACTTATACTAATAAGGCATTATCTCCCTCCCATCTCAAGATGACTATTTATGATAATGAGATGCTCGCGATTGTGCATGCGGTGACCAAATAGAGAACATACTTGATCGGGTGACGCTTTCAAATCAAGATCGATCATAAAAGCCTAAAATATTTCTTGGAGCAGAAAATATCTTCCCCCAAGCGGCAAACATGGGTAACAAAGCTTCTTGGATATGATTATGAAATAACTTACAAAAAGGGGAAAGAGAATGTTGTTGCAGATGCACTTTTGTCGGTACCCGAGCAAGCTGAATTTTTTATCGTTTTACTTTCAACCAGTTACTTCTTTAAGGATATTAAGAGTGAATGGTAGGAAGATCTGGAGACTAGTAAGATCATAAAAAAATTGGAGGAAACACCAAGCTTCGTGGCTCATTATAATTGGGACTCAAAAGAATTACACTATAAGGGATTCATTGTACTTGCCAAATTCTACTTGCATAAAGATCATCTTTCAAGAGATGCATTCCACACCTATGGCCGAGCACTCTGGGTTTCTTAGAACTTATAAGAGAATTAAGCAATATTTTTATTGGATAGGGATGAAAAATACTATTGCTAAATTTGTGGAATAATGTGATGTATGTCAGCGACATGAAGGCAAGACAATGGTAAGTCCCGAAAAGCTGCAATGTTTACCCATCCCGGACTCAATATGGACTGATATATCAATGGACTTCATCGAACAACTTCCCTCGTTATAAGGAAAATGTATAATTTTTGTTGTGGTTGATCGTCTTACAAAGTATGCTCACTTTTGTGTTGTTCGTAATCCCTACATTGCTTCTAGTATTGCTCGAATCTTTATGGAGAATATTATAAAATTACATGGGATGCCGAGATCTATTATAAGTGATCATGATAGGGTCTTCACAAGTAGATTTTGGATAGAGTTATTCCAAATACAAGGCACTAAATTGAAAATGAGTATGACGTATCACCCACAAACCGATGGCCAGATTGAAGTAGTGAATAGGTGCTTAGAGACATACCTCATATGCTTCACTATCGACCAGCCAAAAGAGTGGACAAAATGGCTTCCCTAGGCTAAGTGGTGGTATCATACAACTTATCATTCATCCACAAATTGTACTCCCTATGAGGCTATGTACGGTCGACCTCCCCCTGTGATCCCAATATATGTGTTGGGTACCTCTAAAGTAGAAAAAGTAGATAGGAAACTATAGGACAGAGACAAAATGCTGAAGTTGCTAAAAGATAATCTCACTGCAGCTCAAGCAAGGATGAAATAATAATATGATCAACACAAAGATGAAAGAGAATTTTCAGTAGGAGATTGGGTCTTCCTATGACTCCAGCTATACAAGCAAACATCAATCCAGACCAGAGCATCTATGAAGCTTTCACCTTGATTCTATGGACCCTACCAAATTTTGGAGCGCATCAGAGCGGTAGCATACAAATTAGACTTACCCGCCAGCTCCCGAATCCATCTAGTCTTCCATGTGTCGTGTTTAAAGCTCAAGCTGGGACAAAACGAGATAGCCGAAAGTCATCTACCAAATATGACTACTTAAGGATAACTCCAGACCCAGTCGAGTGCTATTATTGATCAACAGATCGTGACTCAATGACGATGACTCTCTATTGAAGTGCTAATACAGTGGGTGAACCTACAAGCAGAAGATGCCACTTGGGAGAAATATGATGACTTAAAGATTAAATTTTTAGAATTCATATATTATCAGCCTCGAGGATAAGGCTGATTTGAAGAGGGCGGGTCTATTAGGACTCTAGCTAGGAGAGTCCTTATTGAGTTTCATTGAAAGGGGTATTCAGGTTAAACCTACCTAGTCGATCCCAATTAAAGATCATAAAGAGGCCGACTAAGGATAGGATTAGTTTGGATGTTGCTTTTTAGAGAAGCATTAGGAGCTGATTATCTGTAGGAGTCTTGAGTAGGAGTTCTATTAGGAGTCTTGAGTAGGAGTCCTATTAGGAGTTGGGGTATAGAAGCCTATAAATAGTCATGTATTCATTCTCTTTTAATAAGCAATAGATGAATATGTCTTAGTAGCCTTGAGCAGCAACTTGGAGGAAGAAACCCCTATAGAGTTCCAAGGAGGTCGATCCCCTAAAGAGATCAACCCTAAGCTTAGAATCTGTAAGAGTTCTAACATACTCATATAGGGTATCCTTAATGTCTTAAGTCTATAGATTAGATACATAACTAGAACTACGAAATTATTATCTGACAATGAGATATCATTAACCAACCAGCATTTCGTAAGTGGACCACTTAGTGAACTCATTCTCTAATAAGCACCTATACTATATCCCTAATGTCCCTACACAGGTAGCTATGAGATCAACTACCTCCATTATATGGATGAGTATATAACACATTAATCTATCCGGTTATCTTTATATTACTCTCAAGTAACCTATGACCAGAAATATTTAGAGTCTATGTTTATAGGCGAATTAGTCTTATTATTATAATCTCATTATAATCTAATTCCTATTATTTAGATCTAGGGATGTCATAATATGTATATTCATCATCAATATAAAGAGATAAAATGTCATAATAATAATAACCAAAAAGATTATTCAATATGTCACATATACTATCTCTTACGTGATTGACTTGTAGGACACTAATAAATAATAGTGAGTAATGAAATCGACATATATTATAAGCATATACAAAATAATGAAAACATATATGTACCTATACGAAACAATACGAGACAAATATAAACTTTTATATAATGCATTCAAATATAAAAAGAATTAAGAAAAAAAATATACAAGAGTTTAAAAAAATCACATAAAGCTCAATTGAAGAAAAAATTTTAGATGAATTCAATTTTGAAGAGATAGTATAAGAATAGGCACAATTAACAAAAGTTTTGTTTTGACAGAACCTACGAGGTATATTGCATAAATTATTTAAATAATCAATTATACTCTAGTTTACTAAAAAAATATATTATTTGAAAGATATATCAATCTACTTTCAGATAAAATAAGTCTTATATGAATTAGATTTTCTAATAGGGAATTACAAATAATTTGGTAACAAAATTTTAGAGAACATCATCTCTATTTTCCAAAATTCATAGGGTTGATTCTAATAGATGTTTGGGTACACATTTGTATTTCAAATATTTCAAGTAGGTATTAAAAGATAGATCTATAATTCTAGTTTACAAAGAATGATATTTCATATAAATTAGAATTTCCAATAGAGAGTTATAAACAACGAGTAACGAAAGATCAAAGAATATAATCTTTATTTTTGTAGAATCCACAAGGTTAATTCAAATAGATGTTTAGGTAGGCATTGTACTCCAAATCTTTTAATCAGGATAGAAAAAAAGATCTATAAGTCTATTTTCAAATAAATAAGTTTTGCCCAAATCATAATTTTGTGTAAAGAGTTATGGCTAAAACATGGCAAAAAAGTCAGCTATCTTAGTACCCTAGAACCCCTCGGGTGGCATCAGGGGGGATGAGTTTTTGGGATAGTGTCGGGCATTGAACACTCTTCACAAGTTCGCATATTAACTTGGTGGGAACTTGCCTTCTTGCCCGACACTCAGTGAGGTTTGCAGAATTATAATTGTTCGTTCAACCTTTTAAAGTCCTTATTTTTTTCTTCCTCTCTTTTTCTCTCTTACACTCAAGGTACTCACCGAATTACTTGTAAAGCTTCTCCTTTCGTGAGACATCAGAACTTGTCCGTCGCTCGTTTTCAAACTAAACAATTTGATATTTTATAGGTCCTTCTAGACCTACATGAGGTTGCAACTAGGTTGACCTTTTACGGATATATATATATCGCAAGGGTACCTCATGGCTTAGGTAATCCTAGCTAAGTTTGAGAAGTTGGTACAAGAGTGCTTCACGACTTATGCAACTCTAGCTAAGTCCGTGAAAATTGTCACATAGCTTAAGTAATTCTACCTAAGTCTATGACATTATGGTATCAAAGCAGGCAAGCAATTCGAGCAAGTAGTGAAGAAACTTTGCAATCTCACAATGGCAAAACATCATGGTGAATTGAGCAAGACTGGACCAGTCAGACCATTACCCCAAGCAGTCAAAAGTGGGCTGCAAGTGCAAACTCGCTCTCATGTTATTGAAGCCTCTTAGGAGGAGCGTAACAATAAACATGATGAGCGAGAAGTTTGCTACTCTCTATGAGTAGAGGAGGCATAATATGGAGTGTTAACCAGGGAAAAGAGCCACAAGGAGAGACTCGCAACAGCGAAAACCCACCTAGATGTTCTTGAAGCGAGCTTGGAGAAACTCTACCAAGGTGAATGAAGGCTTCTTTCTTGGGGTAGAGAGCTTGTAAGAAGAAGCTGAATCTCGAATCGATAAGGTTGAGTCCCTAGTCGATCGACTGATAGAAGACACTAAAGACTCTGTGCAACATCTGCATAAAGTTGTGATAAAACTCACTTCCAGAGTGACATTACTCACAAGGGCACTAAATGTGAGAGAGAGCAATACCTGTGTTGCGTTGTCACAAAACTTCAGGGTGTTGGAAAATCTGGGGCGACATTATATGCACAACGGAAGAACAAAAAATAAAATCCCAGAATTCCCACAGAAAAATAAGATTTTATCGTCATGCAAAGATTGGTGTGTAAAAACCTTGAAAATTAAAAAATTACGTGTATAAGAAAAATGTGTTACCTAGGGAGATGTATATCCTTGAAAACCTACAGATCTATGAAATAGGATGAATGAGGTCAATTATATTAAATCTCGAATTTTGATGATGAAACCAATTGATAAGTATTTATGAATTGATCTGCATTTTGAGTGACACAGGATGCTTCGATCAAGATGAGACAATTAAAGCAGGAAGAATCATGTTAGGCCAGTGGAAGATGTTAGAAGATTGGACGTCGGAGGATCGGATGACGTATCGACAGAAGGCTTCGGGCCATGGATTCGAGCATCGGGCTAAGAAGAGCGAAAATTGCGCCAATGATATCGGAGTTGCGGAGGTCAACTGGCCGATTGGGCAATAGGCCGCAAGAGAGGACGATGTGTCGAAGAATCGGACGAAGTGTCGATAGACCAATAACATGCCGGACAACATGATTTATGCTTAGTAATAATTATCTATATCGAAGTATGTTTTTACATGTGTAGGATTAACTATGATAGCAAGACATAAAGCAAAATGAAGTCTCGAAGTCTAGAACACGATTTCGTTGGGAGTTCGAGAGTTCATCGGAAGTCCGGACGTTCATTGGAAGTTCTGTTGGAATTGACTGAGAAGTCCTGAAGCTTGCCAAAGAAGTTCGTCGGAACTCGCCAAGAAGATCATCATGAAGTCTAGGAGCTTGTTGGGAGTCCATTGGAACATTACCGAAAGATCGTCAGAAGTTCATTGGAAGAACGCCGAAAGAAACCTAGACTTACAGACTTTGTTTAACTTAGTAAATGTCTTAAAATTCATAGTTAGCACATAATAGGGATTAGAATTAGGCCAAGTTTGGACTATGTTGGGCCAAGAAAAAGGCCCAAACAATGACCAAACAGGTGAAACCGTCATGGTACAGTCTCCAAGACTGTGTCAGGCGGTGGTACTGCCCAGTGTCAGGCTGTAGGCAATGGTACCGCCCGTACCCTGAAATTTTGGGTGTTTGAATTTTGGGCTCCAAATTTGAATCCATTTGGGGCCTATAAATACCCTAGCTATTCCTGCATAGATTAGCAAGAAATATTGAGCAAAACCCTATGATTCTAAAGTTGTAAATCTTAGAAAGTTGAGTTCCCTCCTCTTAGAGCTTAGAGAGAGTTCTAAGGGAGGTATGAGAGGGATACCTTATAAAAGAGTGTAAAAGGTTGTCTCCTAAACTTGTGAAAAGGAGAAGAGGGTTATAAAAGGTGGTTGGTCTTCACCTATTGAAGGAAGACCGATAGTGGATGCCGGTAGCCTCAACGGAAGAGGAATCGGCAGAGTAGATATAGGTCATGACGATCGAACCACTATAAAAATCTGGTTTGCATTTCTCTTGACTAATTTACTTTAACTGCAAACCACTTTTCTTGCTTTACATCCACTATGCTCTTCCGTGCACTTTCAAAGTTATTACCTTTACGAAACGGTTTTTCGTCGAAAACAGATTTAATCGCAATTAAGTTTTGAACCGACGTAATTTTTACCGCTGCACTAATTCACCCCCCCCCCCCCCCCCCCCATTTGTACCGACTCTTTTCGTAACAAATTATCCTTCTCTTTAGTGATGATCCATATGGTAGGGGCTATGAAGATGCTCCTCAAATCGTTGCCCAAATCTCTTCCTAACTCGCACCCCTTCTTGTTATCCACATACCCCAAATAAGGACTATAGTACGAGTAGGAGAGGGAGAGAGGAGAATAGGAGGAGGCAGTCAAAAAAATTCTAGCCCATGGCCCTTTAGTTCCATCTTATTTATAGATGCCTCCTATTAACTTATCCTAATGGATCTTACTATATTGGGGGCACTAGATCTTCATCAAACTACCCAAGCCTCTTAGATTAGTGGGTCTCTACGTAATAATTTCTTATTGATTGATACTTATTGGATCTCATCCATAGGATCCAATAATTCAACGACTTCCAAGGGTTGAAAATGATTATAGCTTAGAATTAGACAAATTTATCTTCTAAGTCGTGAGAATCTCCTAAGTGCAAAAAATATTTCTAATAAATATATTATTATTATTATTAATTTTTAAAATTTTACTTTTTATTTTTAAATCTATTTTTAATAAAAATGGATCATAAATCTCGTTTTCTTATCACATTTTCCTTACCGGAAAGATGCATTGGATGGACCAGAAATGACAATTACGTCATAGTTATGAGTTTTAAGGACAAATAATTATATCCATACTAAACAAGATTCTAAGGACAATAACAGCATCGTCCTTACAAGAGATCAGATAGTTACTAGATTCATCATTTCCCTCGATCCATTCACCATTTCTATTTATATTTTTACTTATGTCTGCTTCGCTGACTCGTGTACTGTCGTTTTCTTTCCTTTTTTAAACTGTAATCGATGGGTGTCCATCGTCTCTATGCCATTACATGTTTCCTTTTTTGAGCTGTTTTCGTTGCCATGCTTGTGTGGTCACAAACACACGAAACGACGTGCACACATATAATGGATAAGACGTACCCGTGATGTTTTTGACTCCGAGCGCTAATTCAAATTACCTAAAATAAAGAATATATATCATGTTTGATTCTCATATATGTGTGACTAAGATTCAGGGAATTCGTAGATCAGCCACATCAGGTTTTCCATGGCCGACGTTTCCAAATCCCTCTCTCCATCGAGGACCAAGGAAGAAGAAGAAGTCCATCGCCGGACCTATCAACACTTCACACAACTCGTGTCGGCACTACCAAGCGTAGAGGCCGGCAATATCAACCCAATCCACTGCTACAGCGGCTGGTATGGGTTTCCGTTGGCCATAATAGGCACCATGGCCGCCCAAAAATACTTCAAAGCTCGCCCTACCGACGTACTAGTCGCCACCATTCCCAAGTCCGGCACCACATGGATGAAAGCTCTCGTCTTCTCCACCATACATCGCGGTTCTGGCGTCGACTCCCGACGTGCCTTGGAGTCCTGCAATCCCCACGAGTGCATCCCCTTTCTTGAACTCCAAATCTACACCAACAACCGAGTACCTGACCTGAGCAAGCTGCCACCCCCCCGACTCTTCTCCACACACATCCCCTTCCATTCCCTACCGGCGTCGGTGGTGGACTCCGACTGCAGAGTCGTGTACGTGTGCCGCAACCCCAAGGACAACTTCGTATCGTTATGGCACCACAAAAACAGGCAAGCGACGGAGGCCAACGAGGAGCCATGGCAGCTCGAGAAGGCCTTGGACAGCTTCTGCAAGGGCTTCTCCTTCTATGGCCCGTATTGGGATCATGTGCTCGGTTACTGGAAGGCGCACTTGGAAAGGCCAAAAAATATATTGTTCGTGAAGTACGAGGAGCTGCTGCAGGACACCGTAGCTCAGCTGAAGCGGCTGGCGGAGTTCCTTGGCTGCCCCTTCTCGGAGGATGAGGAGAAGGAAGGGGTGATCGATGGCATCGTGCGGTTGTGTGCCATGGATAGCTTAAGCAATTTGGAGGTGAACAGGAGCGGCACCATGGACTTGGGGGGTTGGACGGTCGACAACAGCTTCTTATTCAGACGCGGTGTGGTGGGGGATTGGCTGAATCATCTCACGCCCGAGATGGCTGATCGATTGGATGAGATGACGAAGGAGAAATTTGCTGGTTCTGGTTTGATGTTCTAAGGCACATATCTCGAAAGAATAATATATGTGTGATCCGACTGAATCTGAAGTTGTAAGATCGATGAAGCTAATTTCCTTTTTCTTATTTCCAGACTTTTTTGCTTCTTTATCTCCTCCAAGACAACACATGTCTTCATCGTTCTTCTACGTTTACTGGAGAGGCAATGGTTGGGTGAGGTTTACATGCAGATCTAAGGTGCTCAATGAGTGCTTCATTTATGGCGTGTTTGAGATTCCTCAAATGCAGGAGAGAGAAGAAGCGGCCGTAAGATGGAATCAAAGAAGCCATAGCCAGATTTAATTGCTACAAGCAAGTCTTTAAGTATTATTCTTTTGTGTAAGATTACATCCTACATTTGTTCTGGAAGAAGAATCTAAGTAGAACCAAAACATCTCCTTATGAAAAGGGCATTATAAAATATCGTATACGCAAAGCTTGGCAAGTCTATCAGAAACGGGAAAGCCATTACATCCTACATTCATTCTGCGTGACATATTCATGCATCGAGGCCGAAGCAGATGGATTTGATACCAACCATGAATGATAACATAACTCAAAATTATGATTGCATGTCGAAACAAACTTTTAACTCTTGTTGTTGATGAAAAGAATAGAAGATAAGAACAATTATTGAAGAAGTTTTATTTAAGAAGTTTCATTGAAGAAGTGAAGAAACTTTATTGAAGAAATGAAAAATGCTTCAATGCATTAACATGTTTCCTCTCCTATTTATATAGATTAGGAGAAAGGATTTTCCTCAATAGAATAAAGGATTTTTCCTCATATAGTTAGGGAAATCTTATCTTCTATCATGCCCCCGCACCATTCTCGCAAGATGGTGCTGATACCAATCTTGGTTGGAGGAAATCCTTTCTCCTATCAGTTGTGACCGTATTGGTTGGAGGAAAATCTTTTCTCCTATCAGTTGTGACCGTATTACATAATAGCATAATATCATTGAAAGATATTACTGTCACTGAGCCCTAAAATACAAAAGTTGAATTATCGATTAACTGCTTAAGCAAAAATTAATAGGAAAAACTTTAATAAAACATGCTTTTATAGACCGGCTAGTTCTTTGAAGGCATCATCATCTTTCATTGTCAAGTCTGTAAAAGAAACAGGACTGATGTGACCTGAATCCTGGACCACATGACCAAACTAAATTTGACGGTGTAAATCTCAACAACTGTAAATCTCATTCATGACAACTCATGTTGAAAGATTTCATCTTTCAAATAATAACACTTTCCAGATTCCTATAGTAAATATAATATTTGAAAAGAGACACCGGTTAGAAAAAAAAGGATGAAGAAAGAAATTACAGAAGCTGATTTGCATTAACATATCCCTCTAAGAGGATTTTTCTAAATAGATTAGAGGATTTCTCTTAATAGAACAGAGAGATTTTCTCGTATAGTTAGGAAAATCTTATCTATTATCATGCCCTCGCAAGATGGTGCTCCTATCAAGGACACCAATCTTAGATCGATATAAGACAAAAAGTTAACGAGCGAGAGGCTTCGTGAGTGAGTCGACTAATTGATCAGCCGAATTGACATGAGAAACTCGTAGTTGACGGCGAATAACTTAATCTCGCACGAAGTGGAAGTCGATAGCAATATATTTCATACGAGAGTGGAACACTAGATTAGCGCACAGATAGGTAGCTCCGACATTATCACAATATATTATATGAGTGGAGTTGATGTTGAGTTCCTTGAGCAGATTTGTGACCCAATTGAGTTTTGTAGTGGCAGTGGCGATGGCACGGTATTCAGTTTCAGTTGTAGACCGTGTGATTGTCTTTTGCTTCTTAGAACTCCAACTGATTGGATTAGCATCAAAGAAGATAATATACCCCGATGTGGATATTCTTTCATCAAAGTTGCTAGCCTAATTAGCATTGATAAAGGCATGAAGTTGAAGAGGAGAGTGTTTATGAAGAAAAACACCATAATTGAGGGTCCCCTTAAGATATCGTAGGATTCGTTTGACCGTAGGCCAGTGCATAGTAGATGGCCTCTGCATAAACTATGATAATTTGTTGACTGCAAATGAGATGTCGGGACGGGTGAGAGCTAAGTTCTGTAGGGAACCAACGACTTGTCGATATTGAGTGGGTTCCGTCGATATTGAGTGCATAGTAGATAATTTGAAAGAGCTACTAGTAGAGAGAGGAGTTATAACCACATTTGCGTCCTGTATGTTTGTTTTAGATAATAAATCTTGAATGCACTTTTTTGTGACACAAAGAGACCGGAAGATATAAATATAGCCTCTACACCCAAAAAGTAGTTCAGGGGTCCTAGATCTTTAAGCTAGAATAGATCTGCCAACTGTTTGATAAACACTTAGATTTCTACGGGGTTGTTGCCTGTTACAATGATATCATCCATATATACCAGAATATATATTGTATCGCTATGGTGTTGTCGTAAAAATAACGAGGAATCAGATTTGGATTTGAGAAAGCCAATTAAAGTCAGAAAAGAGCCAAGTTCAATGTACCAAGCTCTTGGAGCCTAACGAAGTCCATAAATAGCTTTTTGAAGTTTGCAGACATGCCTTGGATACTGAGGATAAGTGAAACCATGAGGCTGTTGCATAAAAACATCTTCAGTTAGAGTCTCATGTAAAAAGACATTATTAACATTCAATTGGCGTAATTACCAGCCCTTAGTGGTGGCCAGACTCAAGATAAGTCTGATTGTAGTAGGCTTAACAACAAGACTAAATGTCTCAGTGAAATCAACTCTAGGTCTTTGATGAAACCCTTTGGCGATGAGGCGTGCCTTATATCGGGCAACAAAGCCATCGGGGTTCCGTTTAACTCGAAAAACTCACTTACACTCGATGATGTTTTGTGTAGGATGAAAGGATACTAGATCCCATGTTGAGTTATAGAAGAGGGCATTATATTCCTCACATATGGCGGTACGCTAATGCGGAGATTTTTGGGCTTGAGTGAAGGTGGTGGGTTCAACGGTGGTGGATAAGGAATCCACGATAGCATAAAGATCAAAGTCCACTCTTAGAGCGTGTGGTCATAGAATGATTGAAGACTACGGGACCGTGAGGTTGTGTTGTTGGAAGAAGCAGTTGAGAGTCATTGACACTGGTCGGGTCAGGTAGAGGTATGTTAGGGTCACTTGGCCGAGAAGGAGGTAAAGATAACGATTATGATCTTGAACCAAGTATCCCAATAGTCGGAAAAGAAAGAAGTGGAGTAGGAACGGAGGGAATAGGCAATTGCTGAACCGAAGGAGTGGAATAGTGTGGATCACGAGAAGGTTAAGGCAATTGCTTAACCTTAACTCGCCCTATCAATATGCCATATTGATAGAAACTTTGAATTTAAAGAATTATAAGTCCAAGCAACATGTTATCATAAAATCATGCATAATCCATATTTCAATACATCATTGCACGCATGATCATCATAATTTCTCCCCCTTTGTCATCAACAAAAAGGAGAAGTGCAACTATCAAGTTTTAGAAATATAATTTCGAAGCATCAAATTTCAAAACATCAAAGTGCATCATAACTCAAATGAGAATCATACGTTCTCCCTCTTTGTCATCAATAAAAAGGAGAAAGGTATAGCTAGCAAATGTTTAATTATGCATGCTGGTAAGATAGCAAATTTTGCATCATTTTAGAACATGCAAGCTAGCTATTCTTGGTGATGTTCAAGATAGCAAGTTTTATCTTCTCTTTTGAGAAGTGCAAGTTACTAATTTTTATTATTCTTGAATTGTGCAAGCTAGCAAATTCTTTGCTTCCCTTTGAAATGTACAAGCTGATAATTTTTCTCCCCCTTTGCATTGTAAAAAAGAAGGAAAGAATACAATGTTGTAATTCTTTTCCCTTTATATCAATTTTCAAAACATGACAAAGATAAAGTATCAATCTTATTTTAATATGACATATTAAAATAAGGTATCATTTCATAAAATGATATTTGTTGACTTTCACATCGTTTCATAAAAAAAAAAAATCATGAGTATTGCATGCATCATTCCAAATCATAAATATTTCAAATCATGATGGTATCAAAATGTCAAATTACATTACATCCTTCCATCATCATAATTTCTCATTTGTATGCATCAACATAATATCATGAGTATTTCATACATAATTTCATATCATCACATAAAGAATATCAAGAAAAATTAATTGGGTAATGAGATATATAGTTCATGAATACAACGGAATCATGAACCAAATTTCAAATTATAAATATTGAAAAGACAAATTATGATTCTTTTGGATAAATCAAATAGCGAAAAGAAGAATCATATAATGATTCGGATAAAACTCTTCTTTTTTATAAAAAGTAAAGAGAATCATAGGAGAAACAAATAGAATATCTCGATTCAAGCATAAAGAGTCTTAAGTTGTCAAGATTATGATTTATATATTAAAGAAAAAAAATCTCAAGTTATAATTCAAAAAATCATGAATCATAAAAAATATCTTCTTAAATAATACGAAAACACATAATAAGAGATCTTGATTCATAAAAGATTTCAAATTATAATTCCGAGGAATCAAAATCACGATATAGGTAAAAACTCGTTCAAAATCAAAATCATCAAAATCACTTTCAAGATATTCAAAATGACATAAATAGATTTGTTAATCTCTTAGGATCTCTCGTTGAAAAATTTAATAAGTGGTTCGATCGTTGTGACTTACATCCACTTCTGATTCCTCCTCCGTCGAGGTCACCGACATCCACTAATAGTCTTCCTTCAATAGGCGAAGACCAACCACCTATTTATATCATTTTCTTCTTTTCATGGGTTTAGGAGATAACTCTTACAGGCCTCACACCTCTTCTTGGATGATTACAAAGCTAGAGAGAGAGAGAGGAGGAGGACTCTTTGCACTTTTACAATACTTTTACACCCAAACATTTAAAGATTTTTCCACACTTTGATTACACTTTGTTACCCTTTTATACAGAAAAGGACGAGGTATTTATAGGCCATAATGGCTTCAAAATTGGAGCCAAAAAGTGTCTTATCCTGAGTTTTCGGGGTACTAGTGGTACCATCGTCTGTGCTGGGTAGTACTACCACTTGCAACACTGATACTAGGCGGTACCACCGCTTGACAACCTGCCACTAGGTGGTACCACTACCTAGTCTGACAGTACTACCGCTTGATCGAGTCTTGGAGATTGGGCTTTGATAGTACTATCGCTCAGTCTAGGTAATACCACTGCCCAGACCACCTGGGAGGTTGAGCCTCAGGCGGTTCCACCGCCCACCTTGGGCGATGCCACCACCTGACAATGTTCAACAACTTGTTTGGGCCTTGAATCCGACCCAAACCAATCCAATTACAAGACCAATTAGCCCTTAATAAAGTTAATGAGATTACCTTCCTAACATAACCCTAATTATGAGCCAACTACGATTTTTAAGGCATACAATAAACAAAACAAGCCCGGTAAGTCTAGGTTTCTTCCGGCGAGCTTCCGACAATCTTCTAGTAGACTTCCGATGATCTCTCAGCAATCTTCCAATGGACTCCGGGTAAGCTCCTGGACTTCATGATGATTTTCTGGGCGAGTTCCAACGAGTTTCTTCTTGGTCAATTCCGGTAGCATTTCCGACGAACCTCCGGACTCTCGACGAACTCTCGAACTCCCAACGAAATCTCGATCTTGACTTCGGCATTTCATTTTGCTTTATGCCTTGATTGCTATCGTAGTTAATCCTACACACATTTCTCAACATATAGATTGGATCAAATAATTTACCAATTGATTTTATCATCAAAATCTAAGATTTAACAATCTCCCCTTTTTTGATGATGATAATTAATTGATGATGAAGTTAACCTTAACTCCCCCCTATCTATATGTCATACTTGAGAAAAGACACTCTTGAACTCAATCATCAAACTGATAAGTTATATGCAATTAAACTTATCGACATGTACATCTTGATACCAATCATGATTTACCATCTCAAAATACGATACCATATATTTATCATAGTACAAATGATGTCAAGGCATGACATCTATTTTTAAGTCCAATATAGAATGATGATAGACAATCATCATTTTCAAGTATGATACGAATTTCAAATATGAATTTTAGAAATATTCAAATTTTGATAAAAGATGATAATTCATTAATATGAGGCATGATATCAATTGTAAGTAGGAAATTAAGTGTGATAATCATAATGATAGACAATCATTTTGATACAAAATCAAGCATGATTTTAAGAATAAAATATTTTTAAGTATTTATGTTTTTCAAGTATTTACGATGTACTTGACGATTCCAATCATATTTCTAGCAGTCGCAAAATATTCAAGAATTTATGATACGATTCATTTAACACATTATGTCAAATATTCATAATTCCAAGTTGCCACGTTTCTCCCCCTTTGCCTAAAAAGGAAACGAAATTTGACTTATTACGATAATGCATTTATCAAGAAGGAAAGATTCATGAATAATGTATTTATCAATAAGAATCAAAATATTGAAAGTTCATGAATATCCGTTAATAAAATCTATTTCTTATTAAAAAATTACAAGAGTGAAATCCGTGAGAGATGTATTTGTCAAATTCATGAGTGAAGGGTCTAAGTGTAACAAAAATCATTGTGTGATGGAGCAAGAGTATGAAGAAAATTTGATACCATGCAAATTAAAATTTTGGATTTCATGAAAGCTTTATTTATGAAGTGAAATAAATGAAAGCTTTATTTACAAAAAGTCGAGAAAGTTCGAAAAAGATATACAACGAACTCATGCATTCAGATAGTTTAACATCCCTGACATTGCAAATGATCATCATAGTCTATAAAAATTCTTCTTTTATGAGAAGAGTAAGGAAGAATTCATGGGAAAAAAACATCAAGGATAAAAAATCCATGAATAAATCTTTATAAATCAAATCATTTCCTTTTAAATAGAAGGAAGAAGAACTCATGAAAAACAAGACATCAAGTTGTAAATACCAAAAGTCCATGAGTTGAGTCTTGTCTTTTGTAAATATCACTAGAAGGAAAAAGCGATCTCAATTTAAAAAGAAAACTCAAGTTACAAAAAGAAAAATAAGAGAAGTTTGAAAAATGTACTAAGGAATTTTTACATTCAAAAGATTTATCATGCCTAATTCTTCGAGTGTTGTAAGTATTAAACCATCATCACGAAGCACATCAGCACAAAACATCAGAGAATGTAAGAAGTATACATAGAGCACAACTCATCATGGTACTTTTTAGTTCCCTACTCCCTTTTAACAGTAAAAGGAAATATATAACCTATTCAGGTGGTGGTAAATCAAAATGCATAAATAAAGTATTTAGTTGCTGATGAATTTACTACATCTCGGTTAAGATATGATATTGAAGTAGTTGAATTCGATCCAGTCGAGTCACTATTGGATCGACAGATGAGGAGGGTGCTTGCTCTATCGAAGGTGCTGCCTCAAGGGGACTGATAGGAGGAGAATGACTTTCCCTATAGATAGGTGTTTCTGATTTTGGTTCAGGTGGGGGAGGTTCAGTTCTCCTAGGTAATCTAGTCCAAATTTCGTTTCTTACTATGTATCTTAATCTCCTTAATAGGTTTTTATTGATGACATTGAATTAATCTAGTTTTAAGGTTTCTTCATCGGATGGAATAACTATGTTTTGTGCATGCATTAGTCTAGTGATTGAACCACTATAAGGAAGCATCATATCTTTTGTTGATAGTTCAATCATGTTTTATTTTATCAGATATCCAAAACAGTTATCATGTCCCAATGTTTCTAATTCCATTTGACTAAGTTCATCATAATGATGTTGTTTTGGAAGTAGGATACTTATCACTATGTGATGAAGCAATTTTGTGCTAAAGGGTAACAAATGTTCATAACTTTTTGGAATGATGGACAGATTTGGGTTACTAAAGATATTTCTTAATGCCTCAGAATACATAACCTCAATTGATTCTTTATCCCATAGCCCTCTAAAGTAGCAACCTCTTCTTTTCTCAGGAATTCCTATAAGGTTGCAAATTACACTATCTGTGATGGGTATGTGATGCCCTAAAAGATAAGTGGACACCTTATCGTTTTCATCAACATGCAAGTTGTTGTAAAACAAACGAACAAGTCTAGGATAAATGAGTTCACTTATTTGGAAGATTGAAAGGACATCTAAGTTGGCAAACCATTGAATTTATTCTAAATTACTCAATTTTTCTAGATCTACGTATTGTCCCTTATAAACACTTATAGATTCCAAGGTTGAGAATTTAAGGGCATGTTGAGGGGAATCAAAGAATATAGAATCATAGGTTTCATCTACTCTCCTCTTTCCTTTGTCCCTTGAGGATCTTCTAGATACCATGGAACCACACATATTATCAATGAGAAAACTATAAAAAGTAAGATCTATGAATTGAGAAAAAATTTTTGAGGATTAACCTTGTAGTTCTACCACTAGTCCTAAAAGTATTTTATAGGGCAGAGTTGCGGGCGGTGGTATCGCTAGTTGGGCGGTGCTATCACCTACTGACAGTGACTACTGGCGGTTTTACCGCTAGTCTGACGGTGCCACCATCGGTTCTCTGTTTTGGTGTAGGTTTTCCTTATTTAGCATTTTTCTTTTGATATACAGCAAGCAAATACTCTTGCCTCTTTTTCTTTTGAGATAAGCAAGATTACAATCATTATGTGGTGCAAACACTTATTTGCATAAATATCATATCAAGTCATTTCAAAGTTTGACTTTCGTAAATAGGAGGAAGAATTCTTATAGAAATGATCAGTTCAAACATACCTATGATCCAAGAATTAGATCTCTTATTTTGTGAATTACAAAGAGAGGGAATGATCTCGAAAAAGAAGACTCAATTTTAAAAATTAAGAAATCTGGAAAATATAAAAGAGGAACTCATGCATAAGAATTCTCAAGAACAACCATTATTCATTTGGATAATTTTTCCTCTTTAGTATAAGGAAGTTAGAAACATAAGAGATCAAATAATCATCAAGCATGATTTGATTGAATATAAACCATATTCATTTTGTTACCGATAGTTCTAATTCTAATGATATTTCATTTATTGTTTTGACTAAAGAGCTTTATGAAGTATTTTGGATCTCAGGTCATAAGCCTTGAGAATCCACCATCAAGGTACCATTTCTTGCTCATAACTTGTGATGGTAAACATTTCTACAAGAAAGGGTGTTTTCTTTTAGGTACCTATTTTTGCCTTGGGTTCCTCATAAATAGATCTATCTAACTTATCATTTTACATTAAGTTATTTAAGATTCCTTTAGGGGTCCAAATTAACTTATATGGACTATACCTCTTAAATGGACATTTATAAGCAATATATCCGAGTTTGCAACAAAAGTTACATTTGGTATGGGGTGATACATGCAAGGTAGGGCCTTTAACAAAGGTGGTTGGATTTTGGTGAGACCTACTCACAATTATGATTCCGCTTCTTCTATGAACGTGACCCTTATTGGCAAGGATCATGTTCAAGGACTTGCTACTAACCTTAAACTTTTCTAGAGTTTCTTTGAGTAGCAAGTTTTTCTTCTCAAGTGTCTCTAAGTGTTCACACTTACTGCATGTAGGCAATGAAGGACTATCATGCTTAAGTTTTTCAAATTCGGTATTTAGAAGGACATGCTCCTTTTTTAAAGAATTATACTTTTTGCTTATTATTCTATATTCATCGAACAAATAATGAAAAACACTTAAAAGCTCATTGAAAGATAAATTTGTATCTAATAAACCACTTATCTCATCTCCGATAGCCATTAGTGCGTAGTTGGCGATTTCCTTGTTGCTTTGTTCTTCGTCTTCATAATCGCTCGAATCATCCCATGTTGCTTTGAGCATATTCTTCTTCTTTGGTTATTTCTTCTTCATTTGGGGACATTCACTTTTGAAATGTCCTTACTTCTTGCATTCGTAGCATATAACTTATTTTTTCTTGGGTTCAATTTTATTTTTAGTGTCATTTTTAGATTTATTTCTTTTTATGAATTTTTTGAACCAATCACGGGGCTTTGGCATTGAATCAATTTAAGAATGCACTGATGAATCATTTCGCACCTACAGAGTATGAAAATATCGATGACCAACTCGCAAAGATTCGACAAACCTCTACGATTCAAGAGTACTAAACTAGGTTTGAGAAGTTATCCTATCTTACTCGTGATTGGACTAACTGTCAATTGTTAAGGACATTCATTGAAGGACTCAAGCCAGAAATAAAAGGGGAGGTTAAGGCATGGCAACCCCGTACCATGACAGCTACAATTTCTTTCACCTGAATACAAGAAGAGGAGCTCAACCAAGATGCTTGAAGGATGAGAACCTCTTCAAGGCCCATGGCATATAAACCTCCTTCTACTCCCAACCATCCTTCGTTGCTAAAAAAATTGACAAGAGAAGAACTATGTGACCGATCAGCAAAGGGTCTTTATTTGCATTGTGATGAGCCGTGAAACCGCGATCATCGCTGCAAAAGGAGCTGCCGCCTATTGAACCTCTTGAAGACATGGAGGAGGAGGTCCAAGAGCATGAGGAAGTGGTCATGGATGAAGAACAATAGCCGGTTTACATTACGATGTTTGCCCTTATCAATTACACGAACCCGCAAATAATGAAAGTGGGAGGACTTCTGAAGCAATAGCCAATCACTGTTCTTATTGACATTGGGAACACTAATAATTTTATGAATAGCAAGGTTGCTAATCGGATGGCCTTACCTATTAATAATTGTAGCAAGTTTGATGTTAAGATCGCTGACGGATGGATTTTGAAGTGTGATCGTAGGTGCCCACGGGTGAAACTATTGCTGTAGGACTAAGAGATAATTGCATATTTCTTCCTCCTCCCTCTTGATGATTATGAGGTTGTGCTCAGTATTGAATAACTGATGACATTAGGTGATGTTTCCTAGAACTTTATGAAATAAATTATGAAATTTTACAATAAGGGGAAACAGGTGATATTGCATGGGAAACGTAGGGGTGACATAACGACGATTTACACAACGAATGGAGAAGGTTTTGCATAAAGTATGCAATGACTTTTTGGTATAACTTAAGTAGCAAACTAAGAGAGAGCCAACAAAATTTGAAGATCCAAACCTATTTCCTTTGCTTGCTAAGTTTTTAGATATATTTGACGAACTGCGTAACTTACCTCCTACCCATCGGTATGATCATTTTATACCAATTTTTTCGGGCAAACCTCAAGCAAATACTCGGCCATATCAATATTTACATCTACAAAGGAATTAAATAGAAAGGATTGTCAAAGAGATGCTCGAAATATGAGTTATTTGGCCAAGCTGCAACCCCTACTCTTTATTGGTGCTCCTTGTATGAAAGGATGGAACATGGCGAATGTACATTGATTACCAAGCTCTCAATATCATAACCGTTAAGGACAAATATCCTATTCTAATAGTAGATAAATTTCTTAATAAATTAAAGGGAGCACAAATCTTCACAAAGCTAGACCTTCGATCCGGGTATAATCAGATACGAGTGTACGAAAAAGACATACCGAAAACCACCTTTCAAACACACAATGGCCACTACAAATTTTTGGTAATGCCCTTTGGTCTCACCAATGCTCCCTCCACCTTTTAAAGCCTTATAAATGATATTTTTTAGAATTATCTTTTTAAGTTTGTACTAATTTTCTTCGACGATATCCTTATTTACAACCCTTCTCTTGAAAGTCATTTTCAGCACTTACGACTTGTTTTGACGATTTTGCAAGAACATGTTCTTTTTGTCAAAAAATTTAAATTATAGCTTTCTTCAACATAAGGTAGAATATTTTGGGTATATTATATCAGAGAAAGGTGTGGTGGTTGATCCCTATAAAATTGAAGCAATGCAAAACTAGCCAACCCCGAGGAACATAAAATTACTACGTAGCTTTCTCGGTTTAATAGGCTACTACTGTAAGTTCATGAAAAACTATGGAAAGATTAGTGTACCTCTTACTTTCTTGCTAAAAAAGATGCTTTCCAATGGTTGGACAAAGCCACCATCATCTTCGATGAACTTAAAGTAGCAATGATGACAACGCCCGTACTAGCGCTACCTGACCTTGGCAAAACTTTTGTTATTGAAGCCGATGCTTCTGGAGTCAGAATTGGTATTGTACTAATACAAGATGGCCACTCCCTCGCTTATACTAATAAAGCATTATCTCCCTCCTATCTCAAGATGACTATTTACGATAAGGAGATGCTCGCGATTATGCATGGGGTGACCAAATGGAGAGACCATACTTGATCGGGCGACGCTTTCAAATCAAGATTGACCATAAAAGCCTAAAATATTTCTTGGAGAAGAATATATCTTCTCCTGAGCAGCAAAAATGCATAACAAAGCTTCTTGGATATGATTATGAAATAACTTACACAAAGGGGAAAGAGAATGTTGTTGCAGATGCGCTTTTGCCGATACCCGAGTAAGCTAAATATTTGATCGTTTTACTTTCAACCAGTGACTTCTTTAAGGATATTAAGAGTAAATGGTAGGAAGATCTGGAGACCAATAAGATTATAAAAAAATTAGATAAAACACTAAGCTTCGTGGCTCATTATAATTGGGACTCAAAAGAATTACATTATAAAGGATTCATTGTACTTGCCAAATTCTACTTGCATAAAGACCATCTTTCAAGAGTTGCATTCCACACCTATGGCCGAGCACTTTGGTTTCTTAGAACTTATAAGATAATTAAGCAATATTTTTATTAGATAGGGATGAAAAATACTATTGCTAAATTTGTGGAACAATATGATGTATGTTAGTGACATGAAAGCGAGACAATGGCAAGTCCCGAAAAGTTGTAATGTTTACCCATCCCGGACTCAATATGGACTGATATATCAATGGACTTCATCGAACGACTTCTCTCATTATAAGGAAAAGGAATAATTTTTGTTGTGGTTGATCGCCTTACAAAGTATGCTCACTTTTGCACTGTTCGTAATCCCTACATTGCTTCTAGTATTGCTCAAATCTTAATGGAGAATATTGTAAAATTATATGGGAAGCTGAGATCTATTATAAGTGATCATGATAGGGTCTTCACAAGTAGATTTTGGACAAAATTATTCCAAATGCAAGGCACTAAATTGAAAATGAGTACGACGAATCACCCACAAACTAATGGCCAGATTGAAGTAGTGAATAGGTACTTGGAGACATACCTCATATGCTTCACTATCGACCAGCCAAAAGAGTGGACAATGTGGCTTCCCTGAGCTAAGTGGTGGTATCATACAACTTATCATTCATCCACAAATTATACTCCCTATGAGGCTATGTATGGTCGACCTCCCCCTGTGATCCCAATATATATGTTGGGTACCTCTAAAGTAGAAAAAGTAGATAGGAAACTATAGGACAGAGACAAAATACTGAAGTTTCTAAAAGATAATCTCACTGCAGGTCAAGCTAGGATGAAATAATAATAAGATCAACACAAAGGCGAAAGAGAATTTTCTGTAGGAGATTGGGTTTTCCTATGGCTCCAGCTATACAAGCAAACATCAATCTAGACCAGAGTATCTATGAAGCTTTCACCTTGATTCTATGGACCCTACCAAATTTTGGAGCGCATTAGAGAGGTAGCATACAAATTAGACTTACCTGCCAGCTCCCGAATCCATCTAGTCTTCCATGTGTCGTGTTTAAAGCTCAAGCTGGAATAAAACGAGACAACCAAAAGTCATCTACCAAATATAAGTACCTAAGGATAACTCTAGACCCAATCGAGTGTCATTATTGATCAACGGATCGTGACTCAATGACGACGACCTTCTATTGAAGTGCTAATACAATGGGCGAACCTACAAGCAGAAGATGTCACTTGGGAGAAATATGATAACTTAAAGATTAAATTTTTAGAATTCATGGATTATCAACCTCAAGGACAAGGTTGATTTGAAGAGGGCGGGTCTATTAGGACTCTAGCTAGGAGAGTCTTTATTGAGTTTCATTGAAAGAGGCATTCATGTTAAACTTACCTAGCCGACCCCTATTAAAGATCATAAAGAGGCCGGCAAAGGATAGGATTAGTTTGGATGTTGCTTCTTAGAGAAGCATTAGGAGTTCATTATCTGTAGGAGTCTTGAGTAGTTCTATTAGGAGTCTTGAGTAGGAGTCCTATTAGGAATTAGGGTATAGAAGCCTTATAAATAGTCATGTATTCATTCTCTTTTAATAAGCAATAGATGAATATTTCTTAGTAGCCTTGAGCAGCAACTTGGAGGAAGAAACCCATATAGAGTTTCAAAGAGGTCGATCCCCTAAAGAGATCAACCCTAAGCTTAGAATCTGTAAGAGTTCTAACATACTCATACAGGGTATCGTTAATGTCTTAAGTTTATGGACTAGATACACAACTAGAACTACAAAATTATTATCTGACAATGAGATATCATTAACCAACCAGCATTTCGTAAGTGGACCACTTAGTGAACTCATTCTCTAATAAGTACTTATACTATATCCCTAATGTCCCTACACAGGTAGCTATGAGATTAACTACCTCCATCATATGAATGAGTATATAACACACTAATCTATCCGGTTATCTTTATATTACTCTCAAGTAACCTATGACCAGAAATATTTAGAGTCTATGTTTATAGGCGAATTAATCTTATTATCATAATCTTATTATAATCCAATTCCTAACTCCTATTATTCAGATCTAGGAATGTCACAATATGTATATTCATCATCAATATAAAGAGATAAAATATCATAATAATAATAACCAAAAAGATTATTCAGTATGTCACATATACCATCTCTTACATGATTGACTTGTAGGGCACTAATAAATAATAGTGAGTAATGAAATTGACATATATTATAAGCATATACAAAATAATAAAAATATACATGTACCTATACGAAACAATACGAGACAAACATAAACTTTTATATAATGCATTCAGATATAAAAAGAATTAAGAAAACAAATATACAAGAGTTTAAAGAAATCACATAAAGCCCAATTGAAGAAAAAAATTTAGGTGAATTCAATTTTGAAGAGATGGTATAAGAATAGGCACAATTGACAAAAGTTTTGTTTTGACAAAACCTATGAGGTATATTGCATAAATTATTTAAATAATCAATTATACTCTAGTTTACTAAAAAAATATATTATTTGAAAGATATATCAATCTACTTTTAGATAAAATAAGTTTTATATGAATTAGATTTTCTAATAGGGAATTACAAATAATTTGGTAACAAAATTTTAGAGAACATCATCTCTATTTTCCAAAATTTATAGGGTCTATTCCAATAGATGTTTGGGTACACATTTGTATTCCAAATATTTCAAGTAGGTATTAAAAGATAGATCTATAATTCTAGTTTACAAAGAATGATATTTTATATAAATTAGAATTTCCAACAGAGAGTTATAAACAATGAGTAACGAAAGATCAAAGAATATAATCTTTATTTTTGTAGAATCCACAAGGTCAATTCAAATAGATGTTTAGGTAGGCATTGTACTTCAAATCTTTCAATAAGGATAGAAAAAAAGATCTATAAGTCTATTTTCAAATAAATAAGTTTTGCCCAAATCAGAATTTTGTGTAAAGAGTTATGGCTGAAACATGACAAAAACGTCAGCTATCTTAGCACCCTGGAACCCCTCGGGTGGCATCAGGGGGGATGAGTTTTTTGGGTAGTGTCAGGCATTGAACACTCTTCACAAGTTCGCATATTAACTTGATGGGAACTTGCCATCGTGCCCGACACTTGGTGAGCAATTGTTTGCGAAATTATAATTGTTCGTTCAACCTTCTAAACTCCTTATTTTTTTCTTCCTCCCTTTGTCTCTCTGACACTCAAGGTACTTACCAAATTACTTTAAAGCTTCTCCCTTCGTGAGACATCAAAACTTGTCCGTCGCTCGTTTTTAAACTAAACAATTTGGTATTTTATAGGTCTTTCAAGACCTACACGAGTTTGCAACTAGGCCGACCTTTTACGGACATATATATTGCAAGGGTACCTCATGGCTTAGGTAATCCTAGCTAAGTTTAAGAAGTTGGCGTAAGGGTGCTTCACGACTTAGGCAACTCTACCTAAGTCCGTGAAAATTACCGCATAGCTTAGGCAATTCTACCTAAGTCTATGACATCATGATATCAAAGCAGGCAAGCAATTCTAGCAAATAGCGAAGAAACTTTACAATCTCACCATGGCAAAACATCATGGTGAATTGAGCAAGATTGGACCAATCGGACCATTACCCGAAGCAGTCGAAGGTGGGCTGCAAGTGCAAACTCGCTCTCATGTTATTGGAGCCTCTTAGGAGGAGTGCGACAATAAACATGATGAGCGAGAAGTTGGCTACTCTCTATGAGTAGAGGAGGCACAATATGGATTGTTAACCAGGGAAAAGAGCCACAAGGAGAGACTTGCAATGGCAGAAACCCACCTAGATATTCTTGAAGCGAGCTTGGAGAAACTCTACCAAGGCCAATAAAGGCTTCTTTCTTGGGGTATAGAGCTTGTAAGAAGAAGCTGAATCTTGAATCGACAATGTTGAGTCCCTAGCCAATCGATTAATGGAAGACACCAAAGACTTTATGCAACATCTGCACAAAGTTGTGATGAAACTCACTTCTAGAGTGACATTACTCACAAGGGCACCAAATGTGAGAGAGAGCAATACCTATGTTGCGTTATCACAAAACTTCAGGGTGTTGGAAAATCTGGGACGACATCATATACACAACGGAAAAACAAAAAATAAAATCCCAGAATTCCCATAGAAAAATAAGATTTTATCGTCATGCAAAGATTGGTGTGGAAAAACCCTGAAAATTGAAAAATTACATGTATAAGAAAGATGTGTTACCTAGGGAGATTGTATATCCTTGAAAACCTACAGATCTATGAAATAGGATGAAAGAGGTCAATTATGTTGAATCTCAAATTTTGATGATGAAACCAATTGATAAGTTTTCATGAATTGATCTGCATTTTGAATGACGCAGGATACTTCGATCAAGATGAGACAATTGTCTAAAACACGATTTCGTTGGGAGTTCGATAGTTCATCGGAAGTCCGGACGTTTATCGGAAGTTCTGTCGGAATTGACCGAGAAGTCCCAGAGCTTGCCAAAGAAATTCGTCGGATCGCCAAGAAGATCATCATGAAGTCTAGGAGCTTGCCGGGAGTCCGCTGGAACATTGTCGAGAAATCGTCGGAAGTTCATTGGAAGAACGCTGGAAGAAACCTAGACTTACAAACTTTGTTTAACTTAGTAAATGTCTTAAAATTTGTAGTTAGCATATAATAGGGATTAGAATTGGGTCAACCCAATTAGGGGACAATTGGGCCAAGTTTGGGTTGTGTTGGGCCAAGAGAAAGGCCTAAACAATGACCAAACAGGTGAAATCGTCATGGCACAGTCTCCGAGACTGTGTCAGGCGGTGGTACCACTAGTCTGGATGGTGGTACCACCCAGTGTCAGGCTGTAGGCGATGGTACCGCTTGTACCCTAAAATTTTAGGGGTTTAAATTTTGGGCTCTAGATTTGAATCCATTTGGGGCCTATAAATACCCAAGCTATTCTTGCATAGATTAGCAAGAAATATTGAGCAAAACCCTATGATTCTAAAGTTATAAATCTTAGAAAGTTGAGTTCCCTCCTCCCAGAGCTTAGAGAGAGTTCTAAGGGAGGTGTGAGAGGGATACCTTATAAAAGAAGGTTGTAAAAGGTTGTCTCCTAAACTTGTGAAAAAAAAAAAAGGGTTATAAAAGGTGGTTGGTCTTCGCCTATTGAAGGAAGACCGATAGTAGATACCAGTAGCCTAGACGGAAGAGGAATCGGCGGAGTGGATGTAGGTCACGACAACCGAACCACTATAAAAATTTGGTTTGCATTTCTCTTGAATAATTTACTTTAACTGCAAACCACTTTACTTGCTTTACATCCACTATGCTCTTCCGTGCACTTTCAAAGTTAGTACCTTTACGAAACGGTTTTTCATCGGAAACAGATTTAATCGCAATGAAGTTTTGAACCGACGTAATTTTTACCGCTGCACTAATTCACCCCCCCCCCCCCCCCCCCCCATTTGTACCGACTCTTTTCGTAACAAATTATCCTTCTCTTTAGTGATGATCCATATGGTAGGGGCTATGAAGATGCTCCTCAAATCGTTGCCCAAATCTCTTCCTAACTCGCACCCCTTCTTGTTATCCACATACCCCAAATAAGGACTATAGTACGAGTAGGAGAGGGAGAGAGGAGAATAGGAGGAGGCAGTCAAAAAAATTCTAGCCCATGGCCCTTTAGTTCCATCTTATTTATAGATGCCTCCTATTAACTTATCCTAATGGATCTTACTATATTGGGGGCACTAGATCTTCATCAAACTACCCAAGCCTCTTAGATTAGTGGGTCTCTACGTAATAATTTCTTATTGATTGATACTTATTGGATCTCATCCATAGGATCCAATAATTCAACGACTTCCAAGGGTTGAAAATGATTATAGCTTAGAATTAGACAAATTTATCTTCTAAGTCGTGAGAATCTCCTAAGTGCAAAAAATATTTCTAATAAATATATTATTATTATTATTAATTTTTAAAATTTTACTTTTTATTTTTAAATCTATTTTTAATAAAAATGGATCATAAATCTCGTTTTCTTATCACATTTTCCTTACCGGAAAGATGCATTGGATGGACCAGAAATGACAATTACGTCATAGTTATGAGTTTTAAGGACAAATAATTATATCCATACTAAACAAGATTCTAAGGACAATAACAGCATCGTCCTTACAAGAGATCAGATAGTTACTAGATTCATCATTTCCCTCGATCCATTCACCATTTCTATTTATATTTTTACTTATGTCTGCTTCGCTGACTCGTGTACTGTCGTTTTCTTTCCTTTTTTAAACTGTAATCGATGGGTGTCCATCGTCTCTATGCCATTACATGTTTCCTTTTTTGAGCTGTTTTCGTTGCCATGCTTGTGTGGTCACAAACACACGAAACGACGTGCACACATATAATGGATAAGACGTACCCGTGATGTTTTTGACTCCGAGCGCTAATTCAAATTACCTAAAATAAAGAATATATATCATGTTTGATTCTCATATATGTGTGACTAAGATTCAGGGAATTCGTAGATCAGCCACATCAGGTTTTCCATGGCCGACGTTTCCAAATCCCTCTCTCCATCGAGGACCAAGGAAGAAGAAGAAGTCCATCGCCGGACCTATCAACACTTCACACAACTCGTGTCGGCACTACCAAGCGTAGAGGCCGGCAATATCAACCCAATCCACTGCTACAGCGGCTGGTATGGGTTTCCGTTGGCCATAATAGGCACCATGGCCGCCCAAAAATACTTCAAAGCTCGCCCTACCGACGTACTAGTCGCCACCATTCCCAAGTCCGGCACCACATGGATGAAAGCTCTCGTCTTCTCCACCATACATCGCGGTTCTGGCGTCGACTCCCGACGTGCCTTGGAGTCCTGCAATCCCCACGAGTGCATCCCCTTTCTTGAACTCCAAATCTACACCAACAACCGAGTACCTGACCTGAGCAAGCTGCCACCCCCCCGACTCTTCTCCACACACATCCCCTTCCATTCCCTACCGGCGTCGGTGGTGGACTCCGACTGCAGAGTCGTGTACGTGTGCCGCAACCCCAAGGACAACTTCGTATCGTTATGGCACCACAAAAACAGGCAAGCGACGGAGGCCAACGAGGAGCCATGGCAGCTCGAGAAGGCCTTGGACAGCTTCTGCAAGGGCTTCTCCTTCTATGGCCCGTATTGGGATCATGTGCTCGGTTACTGGAAGGCGCACTTGGAAAGGCCAAAAAATATATTGTTCGTGAAGTACGAGGAGCTGCTGCAGGACACCGTAGCTCAGCTGAAGCGGCTGGCGGAGTTCCTTGGCTGCCCCTTCTCGGAGGATGAGGAGAAGGAAGGGGTGATCGATGGCATCGTGCGGTTGTGTGCCATGGATAGCTTAAGCAATTTGGAGGTGAACAGGAGCGGCACCATGGACTTGGGGGGTTGGACGGTCGACAACAGCTTCTTATTCAGACGCGGTGTGGTGGGGGATTGGCTGAATCATCTCACGCCCGAGATGGCTGATCGATTGGATGAGATGACGAAGGAGAAATTTGCTGGTTCTGGTTTGATGTTCTAAGGCACATATCTCGAAAGAATAATATATGTGTGATCCGACTGAATCTGAAGTTGTAAGATCGATGAAGCTAATTTCCTTTTTCTTATTTCCAGACTTTTTTGCTTCTTTATCTCCTCCAAGACAACACATGTCTTCATCGTTCTTCTACGTTTACTGGAGAGGCAATGGTTGGGTGAGGTTTACATGCAGATCTAAGGTGCTCAATGAGTGCTTCATTTATGGCGTGTTTGAGATTCCTCAAATGCAGGAGAGAGAAGAAGCGGCCGTACGATGGAATCAAAGAAGCCATAGCCAGATTTAATTGCTACAAGCAAGTCTTTAAGTATTATTCTTTTGTGTAAGATTACATCCTACATTTGTTCTGGAAGAAGAATCTAAGTAGAACCAAAACATCTCCTTATGAAAAGGGCATTATAAAATATCGTATACGCAAAGCTTGGCAAGTCTATCAGAAACGGGAAAGCCATTACATCCTACATTCATTCTGCGTGACATATTCATGCATCGAGGCCGAAGCAGATGGATTTGATACCAACCATGAATGATAACATAACTCAAAATTATGATTGCATGTCGAAACAAACTTTTAACTCTTGTTGTTGATGAAAAGAATAGAAGATAAGAACAATTATTGAAGAAGTTTTATTGAAGAAGTTTCATTGAAGAAGTGAAGAAACTTTATTGAAGAAATGAAAAATGCTTCAATGCATTAACATGTTTCCTCTCCTATTTATATAGATTAGGAGAAAGGATTTTCCTCAATAGAATAAAGGATTTTTCCTCATATAGTTAGGGAAATCTTATCTTCTATCATGCCCCCGCACCATTCTCGCAAGATGGTGCTGATACCAATCTTGGTTGGAGGAAATCCTTTCTCCTATCAGTTGTGACCGTATTGGTTGGAGGAAAATCTTTTCTCCTATCAGTTGTGACCGTATTACATAATAGCATAATATCATTGAAAGATATTACTGTCACTGAGCCCTAAAATACAAAAGTTGAATTATCGATTAACTGCAAACAAAAATTAATAGGAAAAACTTTAATAAAACATGCTTTTATAGACTGGCTAGTTCTTTGAAGGCATCATCATCTTTCATTGTGAAACCTTTGAAGTATATTAGCACCTTTAAGCACTCCAAAAGTGACAGAGTAAAGAAACAGGACTGATGTGACCTGAATCACTAATTGAGGTGTAATCTCAACAACTGTAAATCTCATTCATGACCAGGTTGTAAAGATTTCATCTTTCAATAATGAAGATCTTGATGTAATGGCTTTGAGATTCCTGTAGTAAATATAATATTTGAAAAGAGACACCTATTAAAAAAAAAAGATGGAGAAAGAAATTAGGATGAAAGATTTTCCTCAACAGATTAGAGGATTTCTCTTAATAGAACAGAGAGATTTTCTCGTATAGTTAGGAAAATCTTATCTATTATCATACCCTCGTAAGATGGTACTCCTATCAAGGACACCAATCTTAGATCGATGTAAAACAAAAATTTGACGAGCGAGAGGCTTCGTGAGTGAGTCGGCTAATTGATCAGCCGAATTGACATGAGAAACTCGTAGTTGACGGCGAACAACTTAATCTCGCATAGAGTGGAAGTCGATAGCAATATGTTTCATATGAGAGTGGAACACTGGATTAGCGCACAAATAGGTAGCTCCGACATTATCACAATATATTATATGAGTGGAGTTGATGTTGAGTTCCTTGAGCAGATTTGTGACCCAATTGAGTTTTGCAGTGGTAGTGGCGATGGCACGATATTCAGTTTCAGTTGTAGACCGTGTGATTGTCTTTTGCTTCTTAGAACTCCAACTGATTAGATTAGCATCAAGGAAGATAATATACCCCGATGTAGATATTCTATCATCAAAGTTGCTAGCCTAATTAGCATTGATAAAGGCATGAAGTTGAAGTGGAGAGTGTTTATGAAGAAAAATATCATAATTGAGGGTCCCCTTAAGATATCGTAGGATTCGTTTGACCGTAGGCCAGTGCATAGTAGATGGCCTCTGCATAAACTATGATAATTTGTTGACTGCAAATGAGATGTCGGGACAGGTGAGAGCTAAGTACTGTAGGGAACCAACGACTTGTCGATATTGAGTGGGTTCCGTCGTAGGACTTCCATCAAATAATTTGAGAGAGCTACTAGTAGAGAGAAGTGTTATAACCACATTTGCATCCTGCATGTTTGTTTTGGATAATAAATCTTGAATATACTTTTTTTGTGATAAAAAGAGACCAGAAGATGTAAATATAGCCTCTACACCCAGAAAGTAGTTCAGGGATCCTAGATCTTTGAGCGAGAATTGATTTGCCAACTGTTTGATGAATGCTTGGATTTCTACGGGGTTGTTGCCTATGACAATAATGTCATCCACATATACCAGAATATATATTGTGTCGCTATGGTGTTGTCGTAAAAATAACGAGGAATCATATTTGGATTTGAGAAAGCCAACTGAAGTCAGAAAAGAGCCAAGTTTAGTGTACCAAGCTCTTGGAGCCTGATGAAGTCCATAAATAGCTTTTCAAAGTTTGCAGACATGCCTTGGATACTACGGATGAGTGAAACCATGAGTTTGTTGTATAAAAACATCTTCAGTTAGAGTCTCATGGAAAAAGGCATTATTAACATCCAATTGGCGTAATTGTCATCCCTTAGTGGTGGCCAAACTCAAGATAAGTCTGATTCTAGTAGGCTTATCAATGGGACTAAATGTCTCAGTGAAATCAACTCCAGATCTTTGATGAAACCCTTTGGCGATGAGGCGTGCCTTATATCGGGCAATAGAGCCATCGGGGTTCCGCTTAACTCAAAAAACCAACTTATATTTGATGATGTTTTGTGTATGATGAAAGGATATTAGATCCCATGTTGAGTTATGGAAGAGGGCATTATATTTCTCACATATGGCGGTACGCTAATACGGAGATTTTTTAGCTTGAGTGAAGGTGGTAGGTTCAACAGTGGTGGATGAGAAATCCATGATAGCATGAAGATCAAGGACCTAACGTGGTTTGAAAATACCACTCTTAGAGCGTGTGGTCATAGGATGATTGGAGACTACGAGATTGTGAGGTTGTGTTGTTGGAAGAAGCGGTTGAGAGTCATTGACATAGGCCAGGTCAGGTGGAGGTACTTTAAGGTCACTTGGCCGAGAAGGAGGTAAAGATAACGATTATGATCCTAAACCAAGTACCCCAATAGTCAGAGAAGAAAGAAGTGGAGTAGGAACGGAAGGAATATGCAATTGCTGAATTGGAGGAGTGGAATAGTGTGGATCGAGAGGAGGAACTGGACGATGTCATGGGAGGCTCGTTCGGTTGGATCGGAGGTATACTCCAATAAGGAATGGTTAATGGTGGTCTGCATGGTAAGAGAGGTATTGTTTTGAAAAGGAAAGATAGACTCAACAAAAATAACGTGACATGATATAAAAATTTTGTGAGTGTGGAGATTATAGTAGCGGAAAGCATTATGTTCAAGAGAGTAACCTATAAAAATGCAAGGATTAGATCATGATGTTAACTTAAAAGAGGCATAGAGATACAACCATGGATAACATAGACAACCAAATACTCTGAGTTTACGAAGGTTTGGGGGTTTGTGAAATAGTATGTCAAAGGGGAACTTGTATTGTAGGACTGGCATAGGCATTCTATTAATAAGATAGACGGCAGTTTGAAAGGCTATTGTCCAAAAGTTTGAAGGCATGGAGGCCTGATGGAGAAGTGTGAGCCTAGTTTCTATTATATGCCGATGTTTACGTTCGATGGAGCCAACAAGTTAAGGAGTGTGCGGGGGAGACTTGAGGTGTTTGATACCACAAGCTGAGAGATAGGATGCCAGGGCTTGATATTCATTGCCACCATCAGAGTAAACCATTTTGATGGTAGACTGAAAGTAGTTTTCGACCAACTTTCGAAAAGTGGGAAAGATAGTCGAAACGTCAGATTTATGATGAAGAGGATATAACCATGTGTACTTAGTGAAGTGATCTACACAAATGACATAAAATCTAAATTTATCAAAAGACAGGATTAGGGCAGGGCCCCAAACATCTGTATAAATAATTTCAAATGGTTTAGAGGGGGAAATGAAAGATGAGCCAAAGGGCTGTTGATGACTTTTATTACTAAGACATGCATCACAATGCATTATAGAACTATACGATTTAAAAATAGAAAGAGAGAAATGAGAAAATAATTTCTGCTGAATAAGGGACGAGGGATGACCAAGACAACGATGCCACACATTAACTAGAGCTACAATGGAAGAATAAACAATGGGCTGGGTTATTTATGGAGCTGACGGTCATTCGTAAATGTTACCTCTATTCGGGCCTTGGCCCAAGGATGCCTCCGTGCTCAAGTCCTTAACAAGAAAGGAAACAGGAAAGAATTCAATTAAAGTATTGTTATTATTGGGAAAAAACCTGTTAAAGCGGAATATTCTTTTCCCTCTTTATGTATCAAAATGGGTTCCTCATCAAAATACCAACTTAGAGAGGGTAAACTGTAGATCAACACCGTTAGAATTGTAGAGTTTGCTGCAAGGATTCTCCACATAAAATTTGGGCCGAAACTGATAACGTTTGGCTACCGATCGTCAAGTAGAAAACTCAGAAACCTAATCTTTCTCTCTCTATTTCTCTCTCCTCTTTTTCTCTGCACGCCGCCGCAAGCTCACCTGCACACACGCACGCTGCACGCTGCATGCTGCCGCACACTTTCACTTGCACGCACGTACGCTGCCCTAACCCTATTCTCTCTCTTTTTAATTTCTACCTTATTTGGGCTCAATAGGCCCAATTGTCCAAGCTCACATATGGGCTGGACCCAACAATTCTCCCCCTCCAGCTCATATGGTGGGCTGTACCAAGCCCGCTCTTCGCCTACATGCTTCAAGCTTCTCCTTAGGCAAAGACTTTGTCAACATATTTGAACCATTATCATTGGTATATACTTTTTCCAATTGTAATTCTTTCATCTCAAGCATATCACGAATCCAGTGATATCTCACATCAATATGCTTGGATCTAGAATGGTATGTTGAATTCTTGGAGAGGTGAATGGCGCTATGACTGTCACAGTAAACAGTATATCCTTCCTGTTTCAAGCCTAATTCCTGTATAAACTTTTTCATCCATAAAGCTTCCTTGCAGGCTTCAGTAATTGCTATGTATTCTGCTTCTGTGGTTGATAGAGCAACACACTTCTGTAACTTAGACTGCCAAGAGACTGCTTCTCCTGCAAATGTCATCAAGAATCCCGAAGTGGACTTCCTGGAATCAATATCACCTGCCATGTCTGCATCTATGTACCCTTCTAACACAGGTTCATCACTGCCAAAATATAAACATAACCTGGAAGTACCTCTTAGATATCTTAATATCCATTTCACTACTGCCTAATGTTCCTTTCTAGGATTATAGAGATATCACCTGACAACTCCAACTGCATGAGCTATATCTGGCCTAGTACAAACCATAGCATACATCAAACTGTCTACTGTAGATGAGTAAGGCACTCTGGACATTTCTTTTTTTTCTTTCTCACTTGTAGGACATTGTTTCGAATTAAGCTTGAAATGACCTGCAAGTGGAGAACAAACTGCTTTGGCTTTACTCATGTTGAATCTTTCAAGAACCTTTTCAATGTAAGTCTCCTTAGATAGCCAAATCTTCTTTTTCTTCCTATCACGAAGAATCTTCATGCCAAGTATTTGTTTCACTGATCCCAAGTCTTTCATGGCAAAAGACTTACTTAGCTCTCTTTTAAGCTTTCCAATTTTTTCAACATCATGGCCAACAATCAACATATCATCAACATATAGCAATAAAATAATAAAATCATCATCTGAAAATTTCTTCATAAACACACAATGATCAGATGTGGTTCTATCATACCCTTGGCTCATCATCAAGGAATCAAACTTCTTATACCACTGTCTAGATGCCTGTTTGAGTCCATATAAGCTTTTCCTAAGCTTACACACCAAATTTTCTTTTCCCTTGACTTTGAAACCTTCTGGTTGCTCCATGTAAATTTCTTCTTCTAAGTCACTTGGAAGAAATACAGTTTTCACATCAAGTTGCTCAACTTCTAAATTCAAGCGGGCAGCCAAACCAAAAACAACTCGGATAGGATATTTTCACAATTGGAGAAAATATTTCTTCAAAGTCAATACCTTTCTTCTGACTGAATCCTTTCACAACTAGTCGTGTCTTGTTTCTTTGTTGTGAGCTATTATTTTCAGTCTTCAATTTATAAACCCACTTATTCTTGAGAGCTTTCTTCTCTTTAGGCAACTTTACCAAGTCATAGGTGTGGTTATCAAGCAAGGATCTTATCTCTTCTTGCATGGCTTTAACCCACTCATTCTTATTCTAATGTAGAATAGCTTCTTGGTAAGTTTCTGGCTCTCCCATGTCAGTAAGCATAACATACTCATGTGGAGGATATCTGGTAGATGGTTGTCGCTCTCTAGTGGACCTTCTCAATGGAATCTCAACTGGTGGTGGAGGTGCTGGTTCAGTTGGTTCAACATCATCAACTATAGGTGTATCATCACTGGTATTCTCACCACAATCTTCTTGTTCATCTCCCCCATGATCATCATGAACTACGGGTGAAGGAATTGGATCCAAACTCTAAGGAATATAAATAGAGGTTTCTGGCTTCTGAATATTATCACCATCATCAAACAATTGGTCTTCAAGAAATACAACATCTCTACTTCTAATAATCTTCTTGTTCACTGGATCCCATAATCTGTACCCAAACTCTTCATGACCATATCCCAAGAAGATACATGCCTTTGCTTTACTATCAAGCTTGGACCTCTCATCTTTGGGAATATGAACAAATGCTTTACACCCAAAGACTCTTAAGTGATTATAAGATATATCTTTTCCTCTCCATACTCTCTCTGGGACATCACCTTTCAGAGGAACTGATGGAGAAAGATTTATCAGATCAACTGTAGTTCTCATAGCCTCCCCCCAAAATGACTTTGGTAACTTAGCGTGGGAAAACATACACATAATCCTTTCTTCAATAGTTCTGTTCATCCTTTCGGCCACACCGTTCTGTTGAGGAGTTTTAGTAACTGTTTTCTCAAGCCTGATACCATGGAACCTACAATAATTCTCAAAAGGACCCCTATACTCACCACCATTATCTGATCAAATACACTTTAGTTTTCTGCCAGTTTCTCTTTCAACACTAACATGAAACTCCTTGAAAACATCGAGTACCTGGTCTTTAGATTTCAAAGCAAAAGTCCACACTTTTCTAGAATGGTCATCAATAAAAGTAACAAAATAAAGAGCACCTCCAAGAGTTCTAGTTTGCATAGTATAGACATTAGTATGAACTAAATCAATAACATCTAATCTTCTAGATGATGGATATGTATGAAATGCAACTCTATGTGTTTTTCCAACTAAGCAATGATCACAAGATTTAAGATATGTACCTTGCAACTCTAGTAAGAACTACTTTCTAGCAAGAGTTTGAAGTCCCTTCTCGCTGATATGTCCAAGCCTCTTATGCCAAAGATCTATACTTTCACCTTTTTGAATTGTATTAATCTCTCCTTTGTATAGCTTAGCTTCCATGACATAAAAAGAGTTCAGTTTCTTTCCTCTTGCCACAATCAGAGAACCTTTAGTGAGTTTTTATTTGCTTTCACCAAAATAGTGTGCAAAACCCTCATCATCAAGTCTACATGTAGATATCAAGTTAAGACGAATATCTGGAGCATGCCTTACATCTTTGAGTATCAATTTGCTCCCTATACTGGTCTCTAAGAAAATATCTCCAATACTCACAATCTTAGATGTACTACTGTTTTCCATTCTGACATTACCAAAATCACCAGCAGTGTAAGATCTAAAGAAATCACCATGAGAAGTAACATGAAATGAAGTACCAGAGTCAATTACCCAATTACTGTCCTAAGCTACAAGACTAGCACAACCTTCATCACAAACAATAGTGATATTACCTTCAGCAGCAACTGTATTTGTCTCTTTCTCATTTTTCTTCATTTCATTATGTTCTCGCTTCCAAAACCTACTCTTTCTTCAAGTGACCTGGCCTGTTACAGTGAAAGCATTTGATATCTCTTTTAGACTTGGATCTTCCTCTATATCCATATGGGTTTCTACTATGACTTCTTCCACGTCTTTCTTGTTTTTCAGTAACAAATTCCATAGAAGAAGATTCACACTGTTCTTTCCTTCTGGCATCTTCATTTAGCAAACTGTCTTTAATCATATCTATAGTTAGAGTCCCCTTTGGCGTGGAGTTACAAATAGTCACCACATACGTTTTCCAACTTTCTAGTAAAGAGCTGAGAAGTAATAATCCTTGTATCTCATCATCTATATTCATTTTCATAGCAACCAACTTGTTTGCAAGACTCTGAAATAGGCTTATGTGCTCAACAATATTACCACCATCTTGATACTTCAAATTTACAAGCCTTCTGAGGAGAGAAATTCTATTTCCCACTGTCTTTTTCGCAAAAAGATTTTCTAACCTTTGTCAAACAACATCAGCTCTGGTTTCATCAGAAATATGCTCATGCAAGTTTATATTCATCCATCTTCTAATATAGGCAATAGCTTTTCTATGTTGAACTTCTCATGCTTCATCGTCCATAGTAGAAGGTTTATCTTTAACCTTGATGGGCTTATATAAATCTTTACAATAAAGCAAATCTTCCATTAGACGCTTCCAAGTGGAATAATTTGATGAGTTCAATTTAATCATACCATCTGACTACTCCATTTCAATCACACAAGAAAAACTAGCACCAAACAGCCTGTTGCTCTGATACCACTTGTTGGGAAAAAACCTGTTAAAACGGAATATTATTTTCCCTCTTTGTGTATCAAAATAGGTTCCTCATCAAAATACCAACTTAAAGAGGGTAAACTGTAGATCAACACCGTTAGAATTGTAGAGTTTGCTGCATGGATTCTCCACATAAAATTTGGGTTGAAATTAACAACGTTTGGCCACCGATCGTCAAGCAGAAAACTCAGAAACCTAATCTTTCTCTCTCTATTTCTCTCTCATCTTTTTCTCTGCACGTCGTCGCACGCTCACTTGCACACACGCACACTACACGCTGCATGCTGCCGCACACTTTCACTTGCACACATGTACGCTGCCCTAACCCTATTCTCTCTCTTTTTAATTTCTGCCTTATTTGAGCTCAATAGGCCCAATTGTCCAAGCCCACATATGGGCTGGACCCAACAGTTATTTTTACAAAATTGAGAAACAGAAATGAGGTTGCGTTTAATATTAGGGGCGCATAAAATATCATCGAGGGTAAATGTGGTAGTATCAGAAGTAAGCATTGTGGAACTAGTATGAGTTATAGGAAGGCCTTTATCGTCACCGATGATGATATCTTTATCGCCACCAAAGGGATTATGGAGAGACAAATTCTGAAGATCAGAGGTGATGTGATGGGAGGCGCTAGAGTCCACAATCTAGTTGGGCTGGCTAGTCGTCGGAGTAGTGAGGAGATTTACCTGAGGCCAGTGTGACGGAACAGGAAGGCGGGGTCGAGACCGACAAACTTTAGAGGAGTGTCTGATTTTACCACACAACTGGTAGATAACCCGCTGTTGTTGGCTTGAAGGGGCAGGATGCCAAGGCGGACAAGTATTGGAGTTGCCACTTTGCAAGAAGGTATGATTAGGAGGAAAAAAGGGGTATTGCATGGGACCCATATGATCAAGAATACCTTTGGTTATGTTCAGGGGGTACCGAGTGTTCTTCCTCTTAGACTTATGACTGACTTGAGCTGTGATAGACGGTCTGGGCAGTTTGTCCGCATGCTTCAAATACATCTCATAGTCAGTCAACTTATCATAGAGTTCTTCAAAGGATACTAACGAGTCGTGTGCTCGAATTACAGTCGCAAATTCTTTGTAGTTATCTCCAATACCATTTAGGGTATGGATGATGATCTTCTCGTCACATAGGGAATGACCTATCAAAGCCAAGTCATCGATGATAACTTTGATATTTTGTAGATAATCAATGATAGTACTTTCCTCTTGTTTGGTCACCATCAGCTTGGATAGAAGACTGAGCTTGCGAGTATGCGAATGATTTGCCAAGGTTATTTGCAGTTTAGACCACGCATTGGCAGTAGTCACACATGTAGAAATCAATGGAGCGACGGATCCAGCAACTGAGGCTTGAATAGCTTGGAGGATGAGACGATCTAGACGCAGCCATAGTTTGTGAGCTAGATTAAGTAATGGACTAGGTTCTCCGGGGATGTTGAGTATGGTTGGCGGACAACTGAAAGAGCTGTCAACGTAGCCTAGCAAGTCGTATCCAAATAAGAGATTAGAAAATTGAGCTCGCCATGACGTATAGTTGCCACCCTTTAATAACTTGAAAGGGATTAGTGCGACAGCATTGATGGAGATAAGCCTTGTAGGAGAACAACTGTGAGTCCTTACAGAAATAGGAACTGGAATATCAGAAGAAGATAATGAAGACATCCCAGGCCCCTCGCTTTTTTTTTTTTTACAGAAGGTCACGGAAGATGAAGGAAATGGGGGAGGAAATGAGAAGAGCAGCTACTACAAATCTCTGCGGCTGTTGAAGCTGCTGTAGATCGCTGCTGTTGTTGCAACTGCTATAGATCACTGCAACTGCTTTGCTATGGCTGTAGAAGCTGCTGTAGCTATTGAAGACTGCTGTAGACGAGGAAGCAGAGAAGGAAGCTGCAGCGATATTACGGTTGCAGCTGCTACGGCTGTGGCTACGGCGGAAGCTGCAGCAGATGAGGAAGTCGCAGTGATGCTAAAGAAATCTGCAGCGGGAGAAATCTATGAGAAATCTACAACGATTAGGCGTATAGTGGAAGAGCTCCGTCGGCTTCAATGCAGAGGGAAGCGATAGCGAAAGCTGCTGCAATAGAGGAAGCAAGATGTAGTGGCTACGGTAGAGGGAAGTGGCTACTGCTGCTACAAAGGGAAGCGACTGTTGCAAGCCGGGAAGCGACTGTGGAAGATGTCACAGCGTCCTTGGGATTTTAGAGGCTGCAACAGCGAAGGAGGAAGATGCAGCAGCCGTCGTTAAGCGAGGATGACACTGTCGTTACGTCTGCTGTTCGTCGATAGAGAGGACACCACCGTTGAGGAGGTAGTGGATAAGTAGAACCAAGACGGTGCTTGTTAGCGCTGGCTCCGAATCTGCATCCCAGCGTGCCATTCGTCATTGTGTCCCGGGAAGTTTCTTCAATGACTCCGCTTGAAGCAGCATACTACTACGGCCGCTTGGCCAACACACGGAGATACAATAGAGCTGGTGCTATTGCCGAGGAGGAAATCAATTGCAAGGCTCTGATACTATATTAGAAAATGGATAAAGAAAGAAACTATAGAAGAAGCTGATTTGCATTAACATGTCGAGGATTTCCCTCAATAAAATAGAGATATTTTCTCATATAATTAGTAAAATCTTATCTGCTATCAACGCCAACCAAATTACCATGAAGAAATGACTCGACAAGAAAGCAATGTGCTAATTGGAAGCATCGATAAAACAAGTTATCTAACCACATATCACATGTAGGCCGGTGTCCTTTGTAAAAACATTAAAAATCTAGGACCACATAAAGCAGATATATCAAGTTTAAAGTAAAGAATATCAACATCAGTATTTAAAGTAAAGAATATCAACATAATTTTTGAAATATGAAGTTTGTTTCAACTAATACAAGTTAAAAGCAATTGTTATGCTATTAGTATTGAGCTAATTATAGGTTATCCTATATAACTAGTATATTTTGAAAATTATATTTTTAAAAATTATAGATTATGCTATCGATATTTTGATCATTATATTTTTATAAATTATATTAAAATCTTTATACTTATGAAAGTAAAATATTTAATGTCATTCATAACAACTTATACCGAAAGATTTTTATCTTTCAAATAAAAATACTTAAAAAGGGACATCAATCAAATTGCTGAGAAGAAATGGCTTGATAGGAAAAAATATGCTAACTGGAAGCATAAATAATAAATAAAAATAAGTTAAATAATAAATAATAACTACTCACAGATCACATGTACGCCGGTGTCTTTGGGAAAATATTAAAAATCTAAGACCAATTATAAGTAGATATATCTTAAATAGGTGACAAAGTCAATGTCAGAATGTAACCCACAGAGTACCGATCGATCTTTTGAAACGTAAGTTTGTTTCAACTAATACTACTAAGAAGCAATTGTTATGCTATCAGTACTGTACTAATTATATGTTACTGTATGTAATTAATCTCATTTTTTAAAATTATATGTTCGATTCTTATATTTTTAAAAATTATATTAGGATTTTTATACTTATGAAAGTGAAATATTTAATCTTATTTCTCCTTAGTCGTCGTGTCATGGACATGACTGATTTTGCCTATGTTATGTGATACCTTTGTGTGTCCGCCTCAAAGGGTCAGTCTTATCAAAATCTTCTATAGTCTCTTAAGGACATACAAAAAAAAAAGACGAGTTAGAGAAAACGTTTAACTCGTGAACCACAAGTAACCATTTCAACAAACACTTGATAACCAATACATATTACAAATATAGGCTTCACAAGCTCTAAACCATCGAATAATAAAAGGTCCAAGAAGATCCAACATAGACCAAACAAAATAAGACTACCAAGCCTACGAATAGTAACACAACCCCATCTAAAATCAAGAATATTATAATTTATTAACAATACAATCCAAGATCCAAATTAATATATGAGAACATTGAAAAGCATTCAAACATTATTCACATCTATAAAACCTTTTATAATTATATACCATATCACTTGATAATTTAGGACACCCAAAGCCAATTTAACAAAATATTAACCACACTTATATATCCACTAGTATGAGAATCTATACAATCGCAAAATCAACTATTTACCACAAGTTCATATCATCCTAAAACTAAACTAAACTTAATATTTTAAAATCCCAAACAAGAGAGGTCTTTTAAATGTTTACCAGATAAATCAATTCAAATTTATCAATAACATTTTATTACATGCAAAATATACTTATACAACACCCACAACATATCAACTAATAAGACTTGCTTCAAATCTGAATAGATTTCCACTGCTTAAGCCTAATTCTAACATTTCATTGAGTGACAAGTTAACTTAAAAAATTTATATAGTAATAGGATGAGCTACAAAGCTCAACAAGCGACAAACATATCAATGGTAAGATAATAGTTTCAAATAAACTTGATATCAAAATGAAAGGTAGAGATACAAGAATTCATAGATATCATCTCATTAGATACTGAATCACAAATGTCATTTTATTTGAAATATACTTTGTTCATAACAATGGATTGAAGAGTATTTGGAGCATATCAGTGGCATAAGAAATATTTAAGCACTTATCAATGGCGTAAAGAATATTTCGAAGCATATCAATGACGTATGAAATATTTTGGAGTATATCAATGACATATAAAATATTTTAGAGTATATAAATGGTGTATGAAACATTTTGGGGTATATCAATAGCATATGAAATATTTCGGAGCATATCAATGGCATATAAAATATTTCAGAACATATCAATAGCATATGAAATATTTCGGAGCATATCAATAGCGTATGATATATTTCAAAGAATATCAATGGCATATGAAACATTTCGGAGCATATTGAAAGAATAAATAAGAAATATAAGCTTAAATGTCATATTTAATATTATATTTATTTTATTCTTATTCAAAACATATTTAGAAACTCATAAGCAATATTTTAGATATCATATCAAAAACATAGAAAGTGAAGAGAGTGAAGTAGGATCATAATATAATATGGTCTATCTATTTATGAACGATCATTAAACATAAGTCTCTCATGTTTTGGAGCTCCATCCACCCATGTTTGAATGAAGTCAAAGGAGGCTAACAAAGCATCATTGGCTTTGTACATAACTCCTTTTCTCATTTCTGGTCAAGGTTTACATTATCTCACAATCACTAGAGTATAAAAGGATATTGAGTGTTTTGAAAGCGCATAGAGCATCATATGCATAGTGGAAAAATAAAAACAAAATTGGTTTCCCAAAAGAATCATATGCAATGATTGAGAGCTCAAAACTCATAAAAACAAAAAACTATGTAAGATATATAGGACACTCTCAACTAGGGGAGATCATATAACCCCTAAGTTGTAGATCCTAGTTTGTAGATGGAGGAGCTCTTGCAAACTCCTCTCTAGTGATGATCTACATGATAGATGAAGCAGTGATGCACCTCCTCTCATAGCATGTACTTTCCTTGCCTCCACCATGTACCAGTAAAACAAGAAGGGGTCGACCCTTCTTACTATCCTCATGCCAAGTAGGGGCTAGCGGCAAGGGAAGAAAGGGGAGGAGAAGATAGGAGGTAGGTGGCTAAAGGAGTCTAGCCCATGACTCTTTAGTCTCTCTCCTATTTATAGAGAGCACTCTCAACTTAACCCTAATAGATCCTAGGGTATTGAATCTTCACCTAATTACCTTAGTATATTATATACTAAATCTCTATCCAATTATCTTTAGCTTATAATAAATTGGATCTCTATCTAAATATCTATAGCTTATAATAAATTGGATCTCTATCCAAATATCTACTCTAAGTTTCTATTAGGTTTTACCCAATATATCCAATAAAATAAGGGTTTATTGGATATCACATATCCAATCCTCTATTCATCATGTCATCTATCATATGTGTGTAACCCACTAGGCCTAATACCGAGCTGGTCATGAGTTGCACTTGTTAGAACTCCTTCTGTCTTAGTGAATTATTATCCTCATAATAATTCATTCAACTTATCGACTATGGACATACTAGGCCACTACGCCATAGTCTCTAGATGGTACAAAGGGTTCTAATGATCTATATGCTCTCAATTATCATGCATTTATAGTCTCTCATTCATCTAATATCCTAAAGATTATATACCGAGTATATTGCTATCAAACCTATACAAAATCTATTTGAGTCTCACTCTAATTAGATTCTCCTAGAGAACTCTCTTAATTCGAATATCACACGTATCAGATTCATCATGATTTGATCAACCTTAGCTAAGGATTTGATTGAGTGAGAACACATGAGATATTTCTCTTATGATATAGAGAGTGGATGATTCTCTATTGACACTCAATTGCCCACGTAAGATTGGCTACTACCCTCGATGACCGACTGTGCTAGATTTGAAACTTCCAAGCCTATAAGTCTAGTATCAAAGAGTAGAGTACTCTGTTAGGACTCTAGCTAGGAGAGTCCTAATTAAGTTTCATTGAAAGGGGTATTCTTATAAAATCTATTTATTTGACCCCTATTAAAGATCATGAAGAGGTTGGCTAAGGATAGGATTAGTTTAGAGGTTGCTTCTTAGAGAAGCATTAGGAGTTGATTAAATGTAAGTGTCTTGAGTAGGAGTCATATTAGAAGTCTCGAATAGGAGTCCTAATTAAGTAAGAGTCTTGAGTATGAGTCATATTAGGAGTTGGGGTTTAGAAGCCCTATAAATAGTCATGTATTCAACCTCTTTTAACAAACAATAGATGAATCTTTCTTAGCAACCTTGAATAACAACTTAGAGGAAGGAACCCCTATAGAGTTCCAAGGAGGTCGATCTCTTAAAAAGATCAACTCCAAGCTTAGAATCCGCAAGGGTTCTAACACTTGGTATCAAAGCAGCATTCTTGGCATCTCATTACCCTTCCACAGCCATCCATCATCCCTCCACAGCCGCCCAAACCAGTTCCCACAATTGCTTAAAAGATCGTCGCCGAATTTCGTCGTTATCTCCACCACTGTGGATCATCCTTTGATCTCCCCATAATTGCAACAGGTTCTGGTTTCTTACCTTATTGCTACTACAATTTAGTTATCCTTATTAAGAATCCAATTTTTCTTATATTGCTGCATAAACTTTTCATTACAAAGTTTTTATCTCTACGATGAAAGATGCACTGTAAAATTTCAACTTCATAGCACAGTTTGTTTGATCTTACTACTATATTTTTTCTATACAAATCTCTACGAAATTTTTATGACATTCCTGACACTTCTTAATAGTAGATTCTCCTTTGGTTTCGTAAAAAAATTCTTAATATAAACCACTGACCTTTTACATCCAAACTGCTATACTCTAGACTAAAAAAAAAAACCACTGTAGTACCTTTCCGTGATCCTCAATTTTTCCGAACCTTCCACCACCCCATGCCATTAACCCATCAATAGAAAAAAAACAGGGATATCTCTGATCTATAGGCATATGCTATGGCTTCTCAAGATCCAATTGATGTCAAATTTGAAGCATTGGAATCCCAGATTGAATCGCATGCTTGGAGGACAAATTGCGCGCTTTGTTTGCAGAATTCAGAATTGGGCAGCCTCGTACCATGACAGCTACGATTTCTTTCACTCGAATACAAGAAGAATGGCTCAACTAAGATGCCCAGAGGATGAGAACCTCTCCTAGGCCCATGGAATATAAACCTCCTTCTACTCCCAGCCATCCTTCGCTGCCAAAAAAATTGACAAGAGAAGAACTATGTGACCGATCAGTAAAGGGTCTTTATTGGTATTACGATGAGCCGTTGAACCGTGATCATCGCTGCAAAAGGGGCTGCCTCCTATTGAACCTCTTGAAGACATGGAGAAGGAGGTCCAGGAGCATGAGGAAGAGGTCATGGATGAAGAATAGCAGTCGGTTGACATTACGATGCATGCTCTTGTTGGTTACGTGAACCCGCAAACAATGAAAGTGGGAGGACTTCTGAAGTAATAGCCTATCACTATTCTTATTGACACTAGAAGTACTCATAATTTTATGAATAGCAAAGTTACTATTCATATGGCCTTACCTATTGAGAATTGTAGTAAGTTTGACGTTAAGGTCACCGACGGACGGATTTTGAAGTGTGATCGTAGGTGCCCGCGGGTGAAACTACTACTATAGGACTAAGAGATAATTGCATATTTCTTCCTCCTTCCTCTTGATGATTATGAGGTTGTGCTTTGTATTGAATAACTGATGACATTATGTGATGTTTCTTGGAACTTTATGAAATTAATTATGAAATTTTACAATAAGGGGAAATAGGTGATACTACATGGGAAACGTAGGGCCGACGTAACGACGATTTACACACAACGAATGGAAAAGGTTTTACACAAAGTATACAATGGATTTTTAGTATAACTTGAGTAGCAAACTAAGAGAGAGCCAACAAAATTTGAAGATCCAAACCTATTTTCTTTACTTGCTGAATTTTCAGATATATTTGATGAACTGCATAACTTACCTCCTACCCGTCAGCATGATCATTGTATACCAATTTTTTCAGGCAAACCTCTAGTAAATACTCGGCCATATCAATATCTACATCTCTAGAAGAATGAAATAAAAAGGATTATTAAAGAGATGCTTGAAATAGGAGTTATTTGGCCAAGCTACAGCCCCTACTCTTCATTTGTGCTCCTTATATGAAAGAAGGACGGAACATGGCGAATGTGCATTGATTACTGAGCTCTCAATGCCATAACCGTCAAGGACAAATACCTTATTCTACTAGTAGATGAATTTTTTGATAAATTAAATGGAGCACAAGTCTTCACAAAGCTAGACCTTTGATCCGGGTATCATCAGATACAAGTGTGCAAAAAAGACATACTGAAAACCATCTTTCGAACACACAATGGCCACCACTAATTTTTTGTAATGTCCTTCGGTCTCACCAATGCTCCCTCCACCTTTCAAAGCCTTATGAATGATATTTTTTAGAATTATCTTTATAAGTTTGTGCTGATTTTCTTCGACGATATCCTTATTTACAGCCCTTCTCTTGAAAGTCATTTTCAGCACTTACGACTTGTTTTGACGATTTTACGATTACATGTTATTTTTGTCAAAAAATTTAAAGTATAACTTTATTCAACATAATGTAAAATATCTTGGGTATATCATATCAGAGGAAAGTGTGGCGGTTGACCCCTCTAAAATTGAAGCAATGCAGAACTAGCCGACCCCGAGGAACATAAAATCGCTACGCAGCTTTCTCGGTTTAATAGGCTACTACCGTAAGTTCATGAAAAACTATAGAAAGATTAATACACCTCTTACTTCCTTACTAAAAAAAGATACTTTCCAATGGTTGGACAAAGTCACCATCGTCTTCAATGAACTTAAAGCTGCAATGATGACAACGCCCGTACTAGCGCTCCCCGACTTCGGTAAGACTTTTGTTATTGAAGCCGATGCCTTTGGAGTCAGAATTGGTGTTGTACTAATGCAAGATGGCCACCCCCTCGCTTATATTAATAAGGCATTATCTTCCTCCCATCTCAAGATGATTATTTACGACAAGGAGATGCTCGTGATTGTATATACAGTGACTAAATAAAGGTTGTACTTGATCGGGCGACGCTTTCAAATCAAGACCGACCATAAAAGCCTAAAATATTTCTTAGAGCAGAAGATATCTTCCCCCGAGCAGCAAAAATGGGTAACAGAGCTTTTTGGATATGATTATGAAATAACTTACAAAAAGGGAAAAGAGAATGTTGTTGTAGATGCGCTTTTGTCGGTACTTGAGCAAGTTGAATTTTCGGCCATTTTACTTTCGACCAATGACTTCCTTAAGGATATTAAGAGGGAATGGCAAGAAGATCTGGAGACTAGTAAGATCATAAAAAAATTAGAGGAAACACCAAGCTTCGTGGCTCATTATAATTGGGACTCAAAAGAATTACGCTATAAGGGATGCATTGTACTTGTGTCAAATTCTACTTGTATAAAGACCATCCTTCAAGACATGCATTCTACACCTATGGCCGGCCACTCTGGGTTTCTTAGAACTTGTAAGAGAATTAAGAAAAAAATTTATTGGATAGGGATGAAAAATACTATTGCTAAATTTGTGCCATAATGTGATGTATGTTAGCGACATAAAGGCGAGACAATAGCAGGTCCCGAAAAGCAACCTTCACCCATCCCGGACTCAATATAGACTGATATATCAATGGACTTCATCGAACAACTTCCCTCATTATAAGGAAAAGGTATAATTTTTGTTGTGGTTGATCGCCTTACAAAGTATGCTCACTTTTGCACTGTTCGTAATCCTTATACTACTTCTACTATTGCTCGAATATTTATAGAGAATATTGTAAAATTATATGGGATACCGAGATCTATTATAAGTGATCATGATAGAGTCTTCACAAGCATATTTTGGACAGAGTTATTCCAAATGCAAGGCACTAAATTGAAAATGAGTATGGCGTATCACCCACAAACCGATAGCCAGATTGAAGTGATGAACAGGTGCTTGGAGACATACCTCATATACTTCACTAGCGACTAGCCAAAAGAGTGGACAAAGTGGCTTCCCTAGGCTAAGTGGTGGTATAATACAACTTATCATTCATCCACAAAATGTACTCCCTATGAGGCTATGTACGGTTGACCTCCCCCTGTGATCCCAAAATATGTGTTGAGTACCTCAAAAGTAGAACAAGTAGACAAGAAACCATAGGACAGAGACAAAATGCTGAAGTTATAAAAAGATAATCTCACTGCAACTCAAGCAAGGATGAAATAGCAATATGATCAACGCAAAAGCGAAAGAGAATTTTCAGTAGGAGACTGGGTCTTCCTATGGCTCCAACTATACAAGCAAACATCAATCCAAACCAGAGCATCTATGAAGCTTTCACCTTGATTCTATGGATCCTATCAAATTTTGGAGCGCATCGGAGTGGTAGCATACAAATTAGACTTACCCGCTAGCTCCCGAATCCATCTAGACTTTCATGTGTCATGTTTAAAGCTCAAGCTGGGACAAAACGAGACAACTTAAAGCCATCTACCAAATATGACTACCCAAGGATAACTCCAAACCCAATCGAGTGTCATTATTGATCGACGGATCGTGACTCAACGACGACGACCCTCTACTGTAGTGCTAATACAATGGGCGAACCTACAAGCAGAAGATGTCACTTGAGAGAAATATGACGACTTAAAGATTAAATTTCTAGAATTCATGGATTATTAGACTAGAGGACAAGGCTGATTTAAAGATGGCAGGTTTGTTAGTACTTTAGCTATGAGAGTCCTAATTGAGTTTCATTGAAAGGGGCATTCATCTTAAACCTACCTAGCCGACCCCTATTAAAAATCATAAAAGGGCCGGCTAAGGATAGGATTAGTTTGGGTGTTGCTTCTTAGAGAAGCATTAGGAGTTGATTATATGTAGGAGTCTTGAGTAGGAGTTCTATTAGTAGTCTTGAGTATGAGTCCTAATTGAGTAGGAGTCATATTAGGAGTTGGGGTTTAGAATCCCTATAAATAGTCATGTATTCATCCTCTTTTAACAAGCAATGGATGTATCTTTCTTAGTAGCCTTGAGTAGCAACTTGGAGGAAGGAACTCCTATAGAGTTCCAAGGAGGTCGATCCCCTAATGAAATCAACCCAAAGCTTAGAATTTGCAAGAGTTCTAATATATTCATACAGGGTATCCTTAATGTCTTAAGTCTATGGACTAGATACACAATTAGAACTATGAAATTAGTATCTGACAATGAGATATCATTAATCAATTAGCATTTCGTAAGTGGATCACTTAGTGAACTCATTCTCTAATAAGCGCCTATACTATATCCCTAATGTCCCTACACAGGTAGCTATGAGACTAACTACCTCCATCATATGGATGAGTGTATAGCATACTAATCTATCCGGTTATCTTAATATTACTCTCGAGTAACCTATGACCAGAAATATTTAGAGTCTATGTTTATAGATGAATTAGTCTTATTATCATAATCTCATCATAATCCAATTCATATTCTAGATGTCACAATATGTATATTCATCATCAATATAAAGAGATAAAATGTCATAATAATAATAACCAAAAATATTATTCAGTATATCACATATACCATCACTTACATGATTGACTTGTAGGGCACTAATAAATAATAGTGAGTAATGAAATCGACATATATTATAAGTATATGCAAAATAATGAAAACATACATGTGCCTATACGAAACAATATGAGATAAATATAAACTTTTATATAATGCATTCAGATATAAAAAGAATTAAGAAAAAATATATACAAGAGTTTAAAGAAATCACATAAAGTTCAATTGAAGAAAGAATTTTAGATGAATTCAATTTTGAAGACATGGTATAAGAATAGGCACAATTGACAAAAGTTCTGTTTTGACAAAACCTATAAGCTATATTACATAAATTATTTAAATAATTAATTATATTCTAGTTTACTAAAAAAATATATTATTTGAAAGATATATCAATCTATTTTCAGATAAAATAAGTTTTATATGAATTAGAGTTTCTAATAGGGAATTATAAATAATTTGGTAACAAAATTTTAGAGAACATCTCTATTTTCCAAAATTCATAGGGTCGATTCCAATATATGTTTGGGTACACATTTGTATTCCAAATATTTCAAGTAGGTATTAAAAGATAGATCTATAATTCTAGTTTACAAAGAATGATATTTCATATAAATTAAAATTTCCAATAGAGAGTTATAAGCAATGAATAACAAAAGATCAAAGAATATAATCTTTCTTTTTGTATAATCCACAAGGTCAATTCAAATATATGTTTGGGTAGGCATTGTGCTCCAAATCTTTCAATCAGGATAGAAAAAAATATCTATAAATCTATTTTCAAATAAATAAGTTTTGCCCAAATCAAAATTCGGTGCAAAGAGTTATGACTAAAATAAGGCAAAAACGTCAACTATCTTAGCACCTTGGAACCTCTCGGGTGGCATCAGGGGGGATGAGTTTTTCGGGTAGTGTCGGGCATTGAACACTCTTCACAAGTTCGCATATTAACTTGGTGGAAACTTGCCTTCGTGCCCGACACTCGATGAGCAATTGTTTGCGGAATTTTAATTATTCGTTCAACCTTCTAAAGTCCTTATTTTTTCCTTCCTCTCTTTATCTCTCTTGCACTCAAGGTACTCATTGAATTGCTTGTAAAGCTTCTCCTTTCGCGAGACGTCAGAACTTTTTCGTCGCTCGTTTTCAAACTAATCAATTTGCTATTTTATAGGTCCTTCAAGACTTGCACGAGGTTGCAACTAGGCTGACATTTTATGGATATATATATCACAAGGGTACCTCATGGCTTAGGTAATCCTAGCTAAGTTTGAGAAGTTAGCGCAAGGGTACTTCACGACTTAGGCAACTCCAGCTAAGTTCGTAAAAATTACCGCAAGGGTGTCGTATAGCTTAGGAAATTCTACCTAAGTCTATGATATTATGGTATCAAAGCAGGCAAGAAATTCAAGCAAGTAGCGAAGAAACTTTGCAATCTCGTCATGGCAAAATATTATGGTGAATTGAGCAAGACTATGCCAGTCGGACCATTACCCTAAGCAGTTGAAAGTGGGTTGCAAGTGCAAACTCGCTCTCATGTTATTGGAGCTTCTTAAGAGGAGTGCGACAATGAACATAATGAGCGAGAAGTTGGCTACTCTCTACGAGTAGAGGAGACACAATATGGAGTGTCAACCAGGGAAAAGAGCCATAAGGAGAGACTCGCAATGACATAAACCCACCTAGATGTTCTTGAAGCGAGCTTTGAGGAACTCTACTAAGGCCAACGAAGGCTTCTTGGGGTAGAGAGCTTGTGAGAAGAAGCTGAATCTCGAATCGATAAGGTTGAGTCCCTAGTCAATCGACTGACGGAAGGCACCAAAGACTTTGTGCAACATCTGCACAAAGTTGTGACAGAACTCACTTCTAGAGTGATATTGCTCACAAGGGCACTAAATGCAAGAGAGAGCAACACCTGTGTTGCATTGTCACAAAACTTGAGGGTGTTGGAAATTCGGGGGTGACATCATATGCACAATGGAAGAAAAAAAATAAAATCTCAGAATTCCCACAGAAAAATAAGATTTTATCGTCATGCAAAGATTGGTGTGCAAAAACCCTGAAAACTGAAAAATTACATGTATAAGAAAGATATGTTACCTAGGGAGATCATATATCCTTGAAAACCTACAGATATATGAAATAGGATGAAGGAGGTCAATTATCCTTCTCTCTAGTGATGATCCACATGGTAGGGGCTATGAAGATGCTCATCAAATCGTTGCCCAAATCTCTTCCTCACTAGCACCCCTTCTTGTTGTTCACATGTCCCAAATAAGGACTACAGTATGAGTAGGAGAGAGAGAGAGAGGAGAATAGGAGGAGGCAGCCAAAAAAATCCTAGCCCATGGCCCTTTGATTCCCTCCTATTTATAGAGGTCTCCTATCAACTTACCTTAATGGATCCTACTATATTGGGTACTAGATCTCCATCCAACTGCCCAAGCCTCTTAGATTAGTAGATCCCTACCTAATAATCTCTTATTGGCACTTATTGGATCTCATCCATAGGATCCAATAATTCAAGGGCTTATTGGTGTTAGGATCAAAATGACACTAAGAGGGGGGAGGGGGGGTAGCGATTCGTCTTTTTTGAAAATCTTTGTTTTGATAAAAACCGATATCGAAAAGATGAGTTTAAGTTAAAAGCTCATTTTTAAGTTTTTAAGTATAGTAAAAGTAGCAAGCAAGTAAGGCAGTTTGCAGTAAAGGTAAATAGCAAGAATAGAAATGCAAACCATGTTTTATAGTGGTTCGGTCGTTGTGACCTACATCCATTTCCGATTCCTCCTCTATTGAGGTCACTAGCGTCCACTAATGGTTTTATTTCAATAGCCGAAGACCAACTACCTTATAAAGATTTTCCCTTTTCTTAGGTTTAGGATACAACCCTCACACCTCTTCTCTAAAGATAACAAAGTTGGAGAAGGAGAGGAGGAGGACACTTTAGCACTTTTACAATTCTTTCACACCCCAACACATCAATATTTTGTTCACAGATTGATTGGCTTTCATGCAGAAAGGAATAAGGTATTTATAGCCCCTATAGTTTCAAAAATTAGAGCAAAAAAGTGTCTTATCTTGGGTTTCCAAGGTGCTGGCGGTACCACCGCCTGCAGACTGACATTGGGTGGTATAGTAGTAGAAAGAATTTCATCCAAAGATAACATCGTAGATCCATTGACAAAGTCATTATCTCATATTATCTTTAAATGTCACAAAGGTTTGATGAGTATCAAACATATAAGTGATTAGCTTTAGGCCAAGTGGGAGATTACTAGTTAGAGGTGCGATGCAAATCAATCACGTGAGTGATGGCACGTATGACATACACTCTTTTTTATCATTATTATTATGGTAATTTCTCACTTTATATTGCATATTGTATATATTATGATGTCTGTAGATCTGTGCAATGGGAATCGACTTGTGATGAGATCATAATAATGACACTGATTCGTCTTTAAATACAGACCCTAAATAATCTCGATCATAAGTCACTCAAGAGGGACATTGAGATGACCAAATAGATTAGTGTGTTGTATACCCATCCATATAATAGAGGCGGCTAGTCTCATAATTGCTTATGTTAGGACACTAGGGGTACCGTGTAGGTACTCATTGGAGAATGAATTCACTGATTGATCTGCTCAAAGAATGCTAGATGGTTAATGATACCTCATTGTCAGACAGCAATTCTATCATCTTAATGGTGTATCTAGTTCTTAGACTTCAAACACCAAGGATGTCCTGTATGAGCACTCCACTCTTTGTTACCAGACTTATAGGCTTGGAAGTTATAGATCTAGCATAGCTGGTCATCAGGATGTTAGGAAACGAGTCGACACTAAGAGGAGGGGTGAATTAGTGCAGCGGTAAAAACATCGGTTTGAAAAACCTTCGTACGATAAAATCTAATTTTGACGAAAACCATTTCAAAGAGATCTTTAAATTGAAAGCATACGGAAGAGTGTAGTGGATGTAAAGCAAGTAAGGCAGTTTGCAGTTAAGGTTAAATAGCAAAACAGAAATACAAATCGATTTATATTGGTTCGGTCATCATGACCTACATCCACTCTACCGATTCCTCTTCCGTTGAGGCCACCGGCATCCACTAACGGTCTTCCTTCAATAGACAAAGACCAACCTCCTTCTTAAAACTCTATTCTCCTATTACAGGCTCAAGAGAAAACCTTTAGACCCCCCTTTTACAATGCTTCCCTCACACTCTCCTTTAGAATTGTCTCTAAAATTTAGGAGGAGGGACTCTATACTCTACAAGGGTTTTCAGCTCTAGAAACATAAAGCTTTTATTCACTTTTCTTACTTCTCCATGCAGGAATAGCTGGGGTATTTATAGACCCCAAATGGTTTCAAAACTTGGAGCCAAAATTTAAATCCTTGAAATTTCAAGGCATAGGCGGTACCACAGCCTACACTGGGCGGTACCACCACCTAGAAGACTATGTCCGGATAGTACCACCATTCAAACTGATGGTACCACTGCCTGACACAGTCTCCGAGACTGTGCCACGACGGTTTCACTTGTTTGGCCATTGTTTGGGCCTTTCTCTTAGCCCAACACAGCCAAAACTTGGGCCCAATTGTCCCCTAATTGGGTTGGCTGAATTCTAATCCTAATTGTATGCTAAATATGACTTCTAAGATATTTACTAAGCTAAACAAGTCCATAAGTCTAGGTTTCTTCCGACGATCTTCTGGTGAACTTCCGATGATCTCTCGACAATGTTCCAGTGGACTCCCGGCAAGCTCCTAGACTTCACGATGATCTTCTTGGCGAGTTCCGATGAGCTTCTTTGGTAAGCTCCTAGATTTCTCGGTCAATTTCAGCAGAACTTCCGACGAACTCTTGAACTCCCAATGAAATCGCTTTCTTGACTCCAGGACTTCATTTTGCTTTATGTATTGCTATCGTATTTAATCCTGCACACATAAAAACCTACTTCGATCTAGACAATTATTACAAAGCTTGAATCATGTTTCTGGTATATCATTGGTTCATCGACACTTCATCTGATTCTTCAACGCATCATCTTCTTTTACGGCCTATTGCCCAATCGGCCAGTTGACCTCTGCAACTCCGATATACTTAGCGTAATTTTCGCTCTTCTTGGCTCAATGCCGGAATCTATGGCCTGAAGCCTTCTATCAATATGTCGACCGATCCTCCGGCTCGACGTCCAATCTTTTGACATGTTCCACCGGCCCAACATGATTCTTCTTGCTTTAATTGTCTTTCCTTGATCAAAGCATCCTGCGTCACTCAAAACGCAGATCAAATCATAAATACTTATCAATTGGTTTCATCATCAAAATTTGAGATTCAACAATCTCCCCCTTTTTGATGATGACAACTAATTGATGACGGAGTTTAAACAAATTCCCTCTATCAATATGGCATATTGATAGAACTCTTGGATTCAAAAATCCAAGCAACATGTCACGATAAAATCATGCATAACATCAACATACTTCTCCCCCTTTATCATCAACAAAAAGGAGAAGTTCAATTATCAAGTGTTTTAGACAAATAAGTTCAAGTCATTGCATAATAAACATAATTTCCAATTTTATCATCATGCAAGCTAACAATAATTAAAGATGTACAAGTTTAGCATGTTTGCTTATCTTGAGATAGCAACTTTTTGCATCTCTTTAGATTACAAGCTAGCAATTTTTACGATATGTAAGTTTTATAACATACAACTAGCATATTTGTTCATCTCCTTACAACATGCATAATCACTAAATCATCATTAATTTTGAAGATGTGCAAGACTACAAAATTTGCATGTTTGCATTTTTGCTTCTTAAGATAGGCAAGCTAGCAATCTTCGATGATGTTCAAGATAGCATTTTCTTTTCTTTTGAGAAGTGTGATTTTTTGCTTCGTTTGCAAGACGCAAGCTAACAAAATTTTACATCATTTTACAACATGGAAGCTAGCAATTTGGCAAGTGTTACTTCTCTTTGAAGTATAAAGGTTAATAAATTTTTGAAAAAGAATACAAGATAGCAAGCTAGCAAGATAGCAATGCATCATTTTAGAATATGTAAGCTAGAAAATTTTAAGATATTCAAGAAAGCAACTCTTGCTTCTTGAAATATGCAAGTTTGTAAATTTTACTAGATGTGCAAGTTAGCACTTCTTTCTCCATACAATTTGTAAGCTAGCAAATTTTTACTTCCTTTGCAATGTTTGAGCTAGCAATATTTCTCCCTCTTTGTCATTGTCAAAAATAATAGAAGAATACAATGTTGTAATTCATTTTCCCTTTACATGAATTTTCAAATCATGACAAAGTTGAAGTATCAATTTTTTTTCAATATGTTTGTGCATCATAATAGTTTCAAATTAAAACATGCACAATTTCAAAATCTTACATCTCATCTTTACTTTATGCATGATATTAACAATATATCAATCATCATATCATACAAGATACTCAAGCATTCATAATACATCATTTTAGTAACAAATCATAGCATTTTAAATCATGATGGTATCTAAATATCAAATTACATTACATCCTATCATGCATGATCATAACTTCTTATTTGTATTTCATGTATATTTTTATTTCATCACATTCATTTCATCTCATCAAGAAAAATTAATGGGTGATGAATACAAGGAGTTATACAAAAATAAATCATATCATGAGAGATAAGATCATGTGAATGCCAAAAAACATGATTTATATAGTAAATCTCCTCTTAAATAAAATACCAAAAAAAATTTATAGAAGTACAAAGAAGATGTCTTGATTAAAAAAAAATCTCAAGTAATAAATCCAAGAACTCACAAGAAAAATAATGATTCATTTAGAAAATCTCCTCTTAAGAAAGTACAAGTAGAATCGTAGGAGAACAAGATCTCAATTCATGCATATAAAATCTTCAATCATCATGATTCATCTAGAAAGTTCTCCTCTTTAGTAAATGACAAGAAAAAAAAAATCTCAATTCATAGAAAGATCTCAAGTTATAAATCTAAAAAAAAACTCAAGATAAAGCTTATTCAAATTCCAATCATCAAATCAAAATCTTTTTCAATAGATTCAAAAAGAAACATAGATAGATTCGTTAATCTCTCCTTTTTGAAACATCGATAAAGTAAAGAAATTTTTCAAGGAGAAAGCTTTTCTCTTTTTTTGTTGTTTGTTTTATACAAGCATGCCTTTATCCTTTTTTATGCCAAATAAAAGCATGCATCAATGTTTAGGATCAAAAAATAAATTTCATCAAAAAAACCATCCATCTTGTTTATAACCAAAAAAACATAACTTTTATTACGGTAAAAATCGATAATCCATAAATCACAAGAATCATCATGCATAATTTCAAAAGATAAATTCATTAAGCATGATCATTATGCATCATTACTTTGAGCATGATACCAAAACATGGTTTCAAGTTTTCAAGATATAACATGCACAATTTCAAACTATAAACTCATTAAGCGTGATATCAAGCCTTTTAACATTTTCATTAAAACATCAAGTATGTTTTCATTGAACATAAGGCATCTTCAATTAAAATCGAAAAGCTATACGGAAATCAACATGATACATATTATTACTTCTTAAAAACATATATAAGATTAATCATATTTGGTGTGCAAGCATTAGATTAACATTTGTTGTATTTTCATAAAACATGTAATTTTTATGATCATTTTCAAAAATTACTAGAAGGATAAGCATGATTCCTAAAATTTTTATTTTTATTACATCATGTAATTTTAAAAATATATATAATTTTTCTAAATTAATTAAGAACAACTCATGAAAAGCATTATGTAATTTCGAAATAAATTAAAGTAGTTTCGTTTGAGTTGTTTACCTCATTGTCGAGAGTCACCAAAGCGAAGTTCGTCGTTTCGTCTTCATTGGTTTGCTCCTCTTCTTCAGATACACTTGATTCGTCCAAGATTGCTTCCTTCTTCTTGTATTCATAGCAAGTAGTTACATTCTTTTTAAGTTTATTTTTATTCTTTAATTCTTGTTTCATGAACTTTTTAAATTTCATAGTGAGGAGTTCAAGTTCACCATCACTTGAGCTTATGCTCGAGTGGTCTTCGATTGTTATAAGTCTGAAATCCTTCCTGTTCTTTGGAAGGTTATTCTCAAGTTCGTTTTGTGCTACATTCGTCATTTCATAGGTCATTAAAGACCCAATTAGTTCTTCGAGTAGAAGCTTGTTTAAGTCTTTTGCCTCTTGTATGACAGTTACTTTTGAATCCTAGTTCTTATTAAGATAACGTAAAATTTTATTTATAAGTTTAAAATCCGAAAAACTTTTACCAAGTGCATTTATAAGTTCAAAATCTCCAATGGTTTTGCTTGGTTTCATATGAAATAATTTGAAGTCATGCATTAAAAGATTAATCTTCGAAACTTTTACTCTACTAGTGCCTTCGTGTATGGTTTCAAGAATGTGCCAAATATCAAAAGCCGTTTCGCAAGTAGAAACATGATTAAACTCAGTTTTATCCAAAGCGTAAAATAGAGCGTTCATAGTCTAGCATTTAAGGAAAAAATTTCTTCTCCAAATCATTCCATTCTTTTATTGGAGTAGAAGACTTTTGAAAATCACTTTCGATAATATTCCATAAATTCAAGTCCAACGAAAGTAAGAAAACTCTCATTCGAGTTTTCCAATATGTGTAGTCCGTCCCATTGAACAAGGGAGGATGAATGAGAGAGTGATCCTGTTGAAAGCCGAAAAGAGTAATTTCTCTTTAGATGTTAAACCAAATGAGAAATGAATGTGGCTCTGATACCAACTGTTATGAACGAGTCGGCACTAAGAGGGGGAGGGGTGAATTAGTGCAACGATAAAAACGTCGGTTTGAAAAACCTTCGTACGATAAAATCTGATTTCGACGAAAACTATTTCGGAGAGATCTTTAAATTGGCAGCATACGAAAGAGTATAGTGGATGTAAAGCAAGTAAGGTAGTTTGTAGTTAAGGTTAAATAGCAAAATAGAAATGCAAACCAATTTATAGTGGTTCGGTCGTCGTGACCTACATCCACTCCACCGATTCCTCTTCCGTTGAGGCCACCGGCATCCACTAACGGTATTTCTTCAATAGGTGAAGACTAACCTCCTTACAACTTTATTCTCCTTTTGCAGGCTCAGGAGAGAACCTTTACATCCCCTTTTTATAATGCTTCCCTCACACTCTCCCTTAGAATGGTCTCTAAATTTTAGGATGAGGGACTCTATACTTTACAAGGGTTTTCAACTCTAGAAACATAGAGTTTTTGTTCACTTTTCTTCTCTATACAGGAATAGCTGGGGTATTTATAGACCCCAAATGGCTTCAAAACTTGGAGCCAAAATTCAAATCCTTGAAATTTCAGGATACGGGCGGTACCACTACCTGTAGCTTGACACTAGGCGGTACCACTGCCCAGACTAGCTGTACCACTGCCTGACAAAGTCTTGGAGACTATGTCATGATGGTTTCACTTGTTTGGTCATTGTTTGGGCCTTTCTCTTGGTCCAACATAGTCCAAACTTGGACCCAACTGTCCCCTAATTGGGTTGGCTCAATTCTAATCCCAATTATATACTAACTATGAATTCTAAGATATTTACTAAGCTAAACAAGTCCATAAGTCTAGGTTTCTTCCAGTGAGCTTCTGGTAAACTTCCGACGATCTCTCGGCAATGTTCCAGCGAACACCCAGCAAGCTCTTGGACTTCACGATGATCTTTTTGGTGAGTTCCGAAGAGCTTCTTTGGCAAGCTCCTGGACTTCTCGGTCAATTTCGGTAGAAATTCCGATAAACTCTCGAACTTCCAACGAAATCATGTTCTTGACTTCGGGACTTCATTTGGCTTTATGACTTGCTATCATAGTTAATCCTGCACACATAAAAACATACTTCAATCTAGACAATTATTACAAAGCTTGAATCATGTTGTCCGGCATGTCATTGGTTCATCGACGCTTCGTTTGCTTCTTCGGCGCATCGTCCTCTTTTGCGGCCTATTGCCCAATCGACCAATTGACCTCCGCAACTCAAATATACTTGGTGCAATTTTTGCTCTTTTTAGCTCTATGCCCGAATCCATGGCCCGAAGCCTTATGTCGATATGTCGATCGATCCTCCAACTCGACATCCAATCTTTTGACATGTTTCACCAGCCCAACATGATTCTTCCTGCTTTAATTGCCTCTCCCTGATCGAAGTAACAAAGGATAAATAGGTCCAAAGGATTAGATTCTCCTATATCATTTGGAGACTTCGACATAGTGGCCCAGTACGTTTGCAGTCTATGAGTTGAGTGAATTATTATGGAGTTATGGTAGAAGGAGTTATAACAAGTATGACTTATGACTAACTGGATATTAGGCCTAGAGCATCATACACATATGGTAGGTGTTGCAACGAGTAGAGGTTTAGATATGGTAGGTGTTGCCCTTGAATTATTGGATCCTATAAATAAGATCCAATAAGAGCTAATAAGATATTATTGGGTAGAGACTCACTAATCTAAGAGGTTTACGTAATTGGATGGAGATCCAATACCCAATATGACAAGATCTATTAGGGTTATATTAACAAGGGACCTTTATAAATATGAAAGAACTAAAGAGTTATAGGCTAGGCTTATTGGTTGCCACCTCCTATTCTTCTCTCTCATTCTCCTCCTCAAATAGCAAGTGTGGAGATTTGGACAGCGATTTGGGGAGCATCTTCGCAGCCCCTACCATATGGATCACCGCGGGAGAGAATGACGCTCGACCCCCTCCATCCTCTCTCATAGATCCGTAGGAATTCAGGGATATACGATCTCTCTAGGTAACACAACTATCTCACATGTAGTTTTTAATTTTGTGGGTTTTTGCACACCAATCTTCGCATGATGATAAACACCTTTTGAAAATCTTTCACTGCATATATGATGTCGCCCTAGATTTCCCAATATCTATCAGGTTATCTCGATGTCCTCCTTGAGTAACCAATAACTAAGATTATTTATAGTCTATATTTAAAGGTAAATCGGTCTCATTATTATGATTTTATCACGATCCAATTCTCATTGCACAGATCCATGAACATCATAATATATTTATGCAATAAACAATATAAAGTGAGATAATACCATAATAATAATAAGCAAAAAGAGTGCATATCATGCTATACATATCATCACTCGTATGATTGGCTTTTATGGCACCTATGACTAGCAGACCCAACTTCAAGTCACTGAATTGGTCTTCCAATAGGCCTAATTCAACCCTAATTCAAGCCTAATGGGTCATTAATTAAGTTAGTATGGTTACACCTAAAATCAATTCAATTAAAATCTAAACTACTTCGATTAAGACACAAATGATTACAAATATAAATCCTATGTTATTTGGCATGTCATTGGTTCATCTGATGCTTCGTCCGAACTCCCAATGCGTCATACTTTCCTTTGACATATTGTCAATCTATCGGCATGTTGACTCCCGTAACATCCGATCTTGGTGCAATACCTAATCCATCCGACCCGATGCTCGATATCTGACTTCGACCCAACATCTGATTCTCCTACTTCAATCTATTTGTCTTTTCATGATCGAAGTTAGTCCTACATCACTTTTCTCGAACACTGATTAGATCATAAACTCATCAATCGATTTCCTCATCAAAATCCAAGATTCAACATGGTTGTTTGCAATCAGAATCTTAGAGCCCCATTCGAGTGATTTGGCCTCAATCTATTAATGTCAATGTCAATTATAGTTGTCCACATTCAACACCATCAGTTTGATTCTTTTAGAAATATCTATTTATCTAAGATGTTATAACGGGAGAAGTGTAAAATAAAAAAAAAATTATATGCTACAAAAGAGTATATTTATGTCTAAGTGATGATAATTCAACTCAAGGGTCTTGTAATAATATTATGAATAATTTATTTTTTTTATGGACCTAAGTGTTGGCTTTCTGGTATATTCTTGATTGTTGATATATATGTATTCTTTTGGTGTCGAGATTTCTCTCTCCCTCCCCAACAAAGTGATATCATGGCCTAAAAGATTCAGTGATTAGATATTCAACAAGGTTGAATAATGAAGATTAAAAGGATCATAAAAAAAAATTTATCTTAGAAGGTATAAAAGTGGATAAAATAGATTATTTAGATTAATAAATATTTTATGATTCTTAGAATAGGAGAACAAGAAATTTAGTACGAGAAGGAGTTCTTGTAAATGAGAAAATCTTAAAAATTAAGATTTAGTTATTTTGTAAATATCCTACGTATCTTTAGATTTTAATGGAGAAAGAGCAAGATCAAATATAAATTCTTTGAAGTTTATATAAGAGAGATATTCAAGGGGTATTTGAGTAGGGATAACTCAAGTATATTGTAATTATTTTAAATATTTGATTTTCTTTAAAGTTATAAATCACATTAATCTTATATTAACTTTTTGATATATTTTTGTTATATTAGATCATTATATATTCTTTTGATTTTCGAGTTTTATCTACCTCTCTAACGACTAGTGGAAGAAAATATAACTCTAGAATTAAGAGTTAGTGTCAAGAATATCCTTATTTACGATGAGATAATCATAATTATATACGATTAAAGAAGCTTTAGACAAACTGAATCCATTTCAAAGATTAGAAATATCATAGCTTAACTTAAGACCTTTTTTTTTATTTTTCAAATATTTGATGATTTACTTATGTGTTGCACTCTTATACAAAACATCAGAATTTGTTCATCATTCGTTTATTATAGATATCTAAAACTTATACCGGAGACGATATTAAAATGAGGTCTCATAGCTAAAACATCAGATATCATTCGTTTATTTGTCCATAGCATTTGTAATCTAATACTAACTTGTCATCTTGCCGATGACATGAGCACTAATCTGACATCGACTAAGCGCCCACATAAGCATAGGTCGAGTATTGACGTGGCGACTATTGTCCACATGCTACCCATATCAGCTCCCGTGGGAGTCTCTTGTTCGAGCTGCTGCTGTTCACAGGCTGTAGGATATCGCTGTGTTGCAGCAGGAGCAGTGCTGTTCTTAATCCGTCGTCATCATCATCGTCGTCGCCCGTAAATCCGAGACATCAACAGCCGAGAGAGAGAGAGAGAGAGAGAGACACACACACACACACAGAGACAAGATTGGAACACAATCCACGTGAGTCATGCAGAGACGACAAAGGAGGCGGATCAGGGTGTCCTGTACTCATCCTTCAGCTTCCGTGCTTGGAGATTGAACACTGTTATTAAAGGGGCTCAAAATGACCTCCTCAAAGGATGAGCCATCATCCCCTGTCATCTACCCAAAAAAGCAACAAAAAGAGTAGACTGTATGATTACTGTATCTACATTTCTCCTAATGGGATAATATTCAAGTAAAACCAAATTGTTGAGTATATCCTTAACCAATTGAGTTGAGTGTTCAATATGTGTGATTGGATAATGTGACTACTAAGTTTATGTATTACAAGTTAATTTCAGTATATATTTGATAGAAAGAATAGAAGATAAGAAGCTTTATTGAAAAAAATAAAGAAGTTTTATTGAAGAAGCTTTAGCTTAAATGCGGGAAAATCTTATCTTCTATCATGCCCCCGCAAGATGGTGCTCCTGACAAGGATACCAATCTTGAATCGATGCAAAATATGGTTTACAAGCGAGAGGCTTCATGAGTAGGGCAAGAGCATATTGCTGCTGCTATTGTTGTTGCTACAATTTCGACGACGATGGTTGCGGCTGCGATGGCAGCGGCTATGATTGCAACGGTTGCGATTGCGACGACTGCGATGATGGCAGAGGAGAAATCTACAGTAATGTTGCAGTGTTGCTACTACAACATAGGAGGAAGCTGCAACATAGGAGGAAGCTGCAACAGAGGTGCAACAGAGGAGGAAGCTATAGCAGAGGTGCAACAGAGGAGGAAGCTACAGCAAAAAAGGTAGGAGGTAGCTACAGCTCTGATACCATATAGAAAAAATAGAAGATAAGAAGCTTTATTGAAAAAATAAAGAACTTTATTGAAGAAGCTTTAGCTTGAACGCATTAGCATGTCCCTCTCCTATTTATAGGGAATAAGAGGGAGGATTTTCCTCAATAGAATAAAAGATTTTCCTCAACAAAATAGATAAGATTTCCTCATATAGTTGGAGAAATCTTATCTTCTATCAATATTATTCCATACTATATAGATATATATTTTCATCTTAGAATACATTTTATCAATCCCATTATATGTCATTCATGGAATATTAAATTAGACATTATGATTAAATAAAATATAGTAAATATATTAATTACGATATGATTCTTTGTCTTAGTTGAAGTTAAATATTTGGGTTAACTCTTCTATAAATAAGAGGTTAATATAATGCATTAGATTCAAGAAAAGAGATGATTAGATATTTGAAAGACTGTAAGTTATAGAGATTGTTAGTCTTCAAGTGTCTTATGTTTTTCTACTCTATCATCCTTTATCTATGATTATAATATATATATATATATATATATATATATATATATATATATATATATATATATATATATATATATATATATTAATCATCTTTCTTAGAAACTCTTCTCTAATTAGAACAAATAATTAATTTCTAATATATAATTTATAAACATTCATGCACATCAATATATTCCATCATTTTTCTTTATTTTAGACTTGATCCATTTGGCATTTAGTGGTGTTCCAACCTGAGCTTTCAATTTTTTGTGATGTGGGCCAAAAGCATTTCCTTCTTAGGAGTATAATAAAAAGAAGCATTTATCTTAATATATTTACAAGAGATAAGCTTGTCACTTTTGAATCATGCCATCATATGATTATTTTAATCTCATTTGACCGCTTATGAAAATGTTGACCCCATCACGGTAACTTTTTTGTGTTCAAATCACGAGAAAGTATTGTGGAGGTATCTAAGTATGTATATTATACAACTATATATATATATATATATATATATATATATATATATATATATATATATATATATATATATATATATATATATGAATAATTTTATCCTACTTAAAATTTCCAATAGATTGATTATTTCAGGAAAGTATTATTTAGACTAATAAGAGATGGAAATAAGAGTAAATATGCATATCAGATCAGATGATGAAATATAAATCACACACATTTAATTGGAGTATATTTGAATCATAAGAATGGATGAACGATAACTTTGTGGGACGGAGAGAAGGAAAACAACACCATTTGCCATTTGAAGTTAGACATCGATCTCAACAATTCGTTTGATCCAAAGAATTCAGCAGACAGAAAAATCCAACCCCAATCTCAGGATTAAGTCGCCTTTGGGGGACAGTAGGCCGGCTTGAAGGCCAGCGGCCCCGCCACATACACGTCGAGGTCGGCGTACTGCCCCGGGATGGTGGTGTTCTGATAGCGCAGCGGCGTCCCCCGGTCGCCGCCGTTGACGTCGGTGACGCTGCTGCAGCGGTCGTCGGGCGACACCAGGAGGCGCACGGCGCAGGACTCGGCCGGGTCGAAGTAGCCGCCGCGCATGGTGGTGGTGTACAGCTCAGCGAACACGTACCCGTTGTCGTCCGCCGTCGCCGCCCTGTACAGCACCACCCGCCCCCTGTGGTCCTTGCAGGTGATGCCCACCCTGGCCGCCGGTAGCCGTCTGGAGCCGGCAAGCTCCCACGTCCCCACGCTGGCGCAGTCCTGGCAGCTGACCAACCCCTCCACCGCCACTATCACCTTCCTCCCCGCCTCGCCAGCCGCCGCCGCTGGGAACACGCCTGTGGTCCCCAGGAGGAGCGCCATGACGGCGAGGAGAGACCACGGAAGCTTGGCCGGCATGTCTTGTTCTGCTGTGAGCTGATCTGGAACGACGGAGAGATGGTGATCGACCATATATGCTACTGTTGGAACATTTATTCTCCAACACTTGAATGACATTTGCACTGCTCTCTATTTTTATTTTTATTTTTTGAACTTATTTTATTATTTTAATTAAAGTTAGAGTTAATTATTATTATTTCCAATAACTATGGCTATGTGGTGCTTTGTGGTTGTGGTGGTGGTGGTGGTGGTGGTGGTGGTGGGGAAGTTTGGATTTAGAAAAGAGATGGAGTGAGTCTCAAGCAAATTCTATAAGCAAAGGTTGTTAAGGCAACACTTTGGACCACCAAACACAGAGACTGGAACAAGGTTCCTTTCCTGCACAGATAATTAATGGCGTGCTCCTGCAGAAATCTCCATGAATCAGACGTGGGAAGTTGTAAGTTCGTCAACGTGATGCTTCCTCATGCTACGTGAAGGCATGTTGGTTCGCTCGACTTCCGGAGCAGGCTGAGTATAAATATATAGAGACGATAGTGGGTTGTCAGGGCGAACTCATCACTGTTGACTGGTGTACTGCGTGGAGTTGAGTTGGTGACGAGGGAGGAGAGGAGTAAACAAAGATGGCGAGCAGAGAAACGAAGCGGAGGAATCATTGATGGCTGGTGGGAGGGGGACGGCCATGTGAGGAAGCTACCACGGGAGCCCAATCTAACGGAGAGCGCCTCATGCGTGACTTAAGTCACGACTCAGGTGATGACTTAAGTCCTGACTCGTTAAGATAATTACTGACACATATTTAAGGTATTACGACGGTCCAACTCAAAAAATCTTACGGCCGTAATTGTTACGAATTTACGTAAATATGAGATTACTCTGTGACACTTCGTAATTGTTACGAATTTACGTAAGTAATACTATCATTATCTTCAGGATGATAATGATAGTGTCTAAAAATTTTAAAAAGGTTGATCGAGCATATATCATATATTTTTATTTTATTTTGAACAGAAAAAAAAATTATAGTGATTTAACATTGAGTTACAAACTGCAATGCAAAAGGATCAATGGCAGAAAGCAAAAAATACCTATGAGATGTTTAGAACATTAAGAGAGTCAAACAGAAAGTAGATGTCATGAAAATAATTCTGTAAGATTCAGGGAATACAAGTAATTAATTCCCTTGGCCATGACAAACTCCAAAGAGAAAATTGGTAGCTATGACTTCGGCCACACTCATCTTTCTTGTGGAAAAAGATACAATGCAAAAGAGAATACAGCAGCAGGAAACTTCAAAAAGATTCGAGTTGCTCACAAAAGAATAAAAATAGTTGTACAAAGAAGGAACGACTGTTTAGTCATTGTGCAAAGAATCTTGAACTGAAATCATCCAATCGATGTAATAAAATTCATTCCTATTATTAAGCTTATTTTATCAAAGTGATGGAAGTATTATCAAGCTCAAAGTTTACTTGATGTTACAACAGAATTTTCATCTCTTGCATAAATAGTTGTACAATCACCACTACAATTTCAATAGTATATCAGATCATTATATAGAATAATGAGAGACAAGCAGATCAGAACTCTTAATATTAACAACATCCTCAAATATGCACATGATATTCTGAAGTTCTAAAAACAGCAAATGCTTTACACTTTCATGTTTGATCCTCTTTGATATCTGTAACAAGGATAAGGTTTCAAGGTAAAGGGAAAGAAAAGGAGGGATATGAACAGGTCAGCAAAACTAGAGGATGAAGCTTTGTTCCCTCATTTCCAAACCTATGGAGAACCAGCCAGCTTCAATGAACTATATCCAAAATAGTGTCATTCTACTATACATAAAAAGTATATCACCAGAAGGGTGGACTAATGCTAACGCATGCATATGCCACCCACAGAGTGAACTCTGCAAGTAAGAATGTCAAGGCTAAAATCCTTCTTTGAAGAGCTCCAGAATAACTCTCACTCCTCAGCCAATCCACATTCTAGTCTCCTTCTATAGGCCATAAGAAATAGTCATCGGGATCAAAACCATTTAGGCCTTCATCTACTTGAGGAAAAGCCCCAAGCATCTCGGCGTCGGCGTTCTGAGGGTGGAATGGGAAATCCGAGACATCACCGCGTCGCTGATAAGCATCACCGTCACCCATGCCAATTTGGTGATAAGTACCGGTGCAATCAGCATCCATCCCCTCTAACAATGCTTCCAAGAAAATTTCATCTATAGGGAAATCCTCATTCCAATATCCAGGTTGAGAATGCTCCATCTTGTGATTGCCTGATGATGATAGTCCATTGTCCCGCTCATCCGTCTTCTCGATTTTTGGTATCACCTCGGTTTCCCCTGAGCTTGAAATACCGACATCCGAATGAGACTGATGCGACGTCATGCAGGATTCGCATGATCCATTAGTTGCACCAAGTTGACTATCACCATAACGTTCGGGCAAGTTGAGACGGGCATAAGGTCCATACATAGCTCTTGCAGCTTCGTCATAAGCAACAGCAGCTTCCAGCGCAGTTGGGAAGGTGCCTAACCACAGTCGATTACCACGATTGGGTTCTCGGATCTCAGCGACCCATTTGCCCCATGTTCGCTGCCTGACACCACGGTATTGGCAGTTTGGATTATCTGGACCTCCTTTGCCTTTCATACAACCTTTCTTTGAACCTTTTGCCGGTGCTCGACGGACACAATTATCGGCATCCAGTTGACCGTTGTGCTCTCTCCATCGAGCAATAGTTTCTGCCACAGAATTGGGACCATCATGCCCCCTTCGTGGTTGTCGCTTTTTCCTTAAAGAAAAGGAAAAAAAGAACAATTTAATTCTCCAGAATAATATATTAATGGAAGAACACAGAATAATTTGACACCGAGAACAGAAAGCTGTTCCATATATCACTACGAGCAAATGTTATAAGGTATATGAAGATATTCATGCATGGTTCGGTTTAGTTTGATCGTCGATAAATGCATTCCTTCTCTAATAAGAACAGAGAAGCATAGAAATAATAACTATTATTACAAAGATATTAAATTCAAATCAGTAGCCAAAACAATGTAACTACAGCACTCTGGCCGAGTTTCTCCTATTGAGACCATAATGGAAGAAGGAATAGAGTTCAGAATTAAAAAGATCCTGTGGTACGAGTGGATGAAACAAACAAATTCTAATCAGGTGACAAACATGAAGAGGCACCTCCTGATTAGAGTATATCTAACATAAAAACAAATCTAAGAGGAACTTCGGTTGAGACAAGAACTTATGAACAGATTGGACACCATCATCACATTCTCACTCATTATTAAGATTTTAGATGAGAATTTTTTTTCTTTAAACTCTATATGTTGATCCTGTTTTCCTAGCCCAAACACTATTCAGTTCTGTAAAATAATCATCGAGTCACAACTGATAAATCTGTCAAGCTTCTCCATTTTTCACATCAATTCAACTGCATTTTAGATCAACAACCCAACATGTACCGAGACCCCCAATATATCTTCATAATCAACACTAGAACAGAGAAATATCGAATAAGCTTTTGACACACAAATGATCTGGAGATCATCTGCTGATGGAGGATCGTGGACGTTTAGCCATCACCTAACCACTTGCTAAACACAAGGCCAAATCCATCTATCTAAGGAGCATTCTGCTCATGACATGTCTGACACCACCGCTCCGCGCGCATAGACCGCAACATTGGTCGACGGCCATTTCGTCAGCCACCTAGCGGGCACATCCGCTGGCCTACATCTACAAGAAAGCTTAAGTCGGATCTCCTTCCTTTTGCTCTCTGCTCCGTTAATTTTCTTCCCTCCAATTACCATTTACCACAGTACGCCTCCATCCATCTCATCTTGGAGCAATGACACCATCCGCCTCTTTAGCTAATGTAACATCCGGTGAACTCATAGATCAAAAGGAAAAATCACCATCACTCGATCAAAGGAAGCGCTTTTGCCCTTCCATCAACCAAACAAATCATCGAAACCAGTACCAGATGCATAAACCCAGATTACAAAAAGAAACAATGACAAAAGATTCCGCAAGATAAGAGATGATGCAGAAGAACACACGCGGAGGAAGTGATCGCGATTGTTACCTTTCCTGTTCCATCGCCATGCTCGCGCGCTCCGAGAGGCGTGGGGGTTCGGGGACGAAGATACTTATATAGAAGACGAGAGGCTTCCGCGAGGGTATCAAAGGATGACGTGTCGCGACAGCTGTCGAACACGCGGCGCGCGGGGATTCAGCGAAGGTGCGTGGCTTTCTTGCTCGCGAAGACTCCCGCGGCTTCCGTTTCCGAAGAGGACACTTGCGCCGCAAGCGTGCGGGTCAAGTCTTTTACTCTTCTCTCATCACTTAATGTTGACCTGCGTAACCTAATTTTGACCGATTCAATTAATGGAAAGCGAATGCTTAAATTGCAAGGAAAAGAAATTTATATTCACTTTAATTGTATACTCTTGCCATTGGAAATATGCACATAATGCATCTAATATTTAAGTATAGCTTAAGTTACAAGCAATCTTGTAGCCACAGAGGAACATTAAGAAAATAGTAATGACATTGTACTTAATATGATGAAACACAATTGCTTCTTTTATCCGTATGAATTGGCCATCACAAAATCCACTCTTGCACGTCTTGTACAAAACTTTCCCAATTAATTTCCCACCATCGTCTACGCGGATGTCATCGATCCAATTTGTCACATTGACCAAAATTTCTATCACTTAAAAATGATCTTCAATTATTTTTATTTAGATAAAATTCTAAGTTAGTTTCCTATATTGATTATAATGAAAAAAAAGGAAGATTATTTGATAAGACGAATCTGGAAATTATCTTTTCCAAAGAAGATAAAATATTAATTATCCGATTAGCCTAAATATATTTATATTCTTTTTTTTATTGAGTTTTTCTCTTTTATTTTCCCCTTGTACTTGATGCCTATCAAAATAATGAGGATCATTATAGAATGCATCATTTGATAGAATGAATTGTTTTCTTGTGCTAATGGTATAAAAGATGTAAAAAATATTGTAATAAAAGATCGTTTAAGAATAAATCAATAAACTAAGTTATTTTCTTTCATTATGAGTTTTTCTTGTTATGTGTTAGTAATATAAAACTATATTTTTATCTTCTTATTATTATCCTTTCTCTCTGTTTGTTCTTTTATTATCACAAAATCTCTACTTTCATTACTTTATTGTAAAAAGAAATTGCGATCTCTTCCTACATCACATCTCTTTTGATTAATTATAATATGAAAATCATAAATCATAAATAAAGATGACAAGATAATAATTACAGTTTATGAGTGCAATGCTAAACATTAACAAGACCAACCTATAATCAAACAGTTAATGTAGCCTTGCATATGGGATAAAGATATTTTAATTTTCTAATGCCAGTGACAGCATTGCTGACTGAATTCAATCGATGGAACACAAATAGTAAAACACACAAATTGTAGTATTTCAGATTAGATATCGTCATTAAACGGGCATAATTAGGGACTCCAAAACAAGAGGAGAAAGATGCTGTTTCTATCAGCAATAGATTTCTTTGTGGAAGCTGGAATTTCAAACAAACCTGCATATTGATACACCAACCAAATTTTGTTTGACTCTTTAGGATATATAAAATCTAGCAAAATATCGATGCAAACTCGCATGTTCGAAGGTTGAAGATCTGGTGGAAATTTCCAACAATCTAGATACTTCAAGAGATGCATCAAGCCTGAAAAAGCTTACCTGACCCAGCTAACAAAGGGAGCTCAAGAAAAAGGAAGCATGTCTGCCATATTTTGCTGGTACCGGATCGTGGCAAACTCCTTTAACCTGAAGCTTAGAACCTATTACAAGGACAGCGAAAGCCCATGATACAAGTTCTTCAAAACTGCAGTGCCATTTCTCTTTAGCATTACTTTTGCACCATGCAGCATCATGGCCACTCTCCTGTTGCACACAGCTTTTGCCTGGCTTACTGATGAGTCAAGCATTAGTGTAATATTTTCGATGCAAAACACTTGCAAAGATCAAAATATGTTACCTGTTATCAAAGATGTTTAACAGCAACACTTCAAGAACAAGATTCAGTCAAACATCAAATTACTGAGTTCTGCACGGGCTATCATCCCTACAACAAGCTTACCAAACAAGAAAAAGTTTCCTGTCGTATCACTCTTTCAAGTATGTATGTTTCTGAACACTCTGGAAATATTGCTGATGCTTCAAAAGCCTCTCTCTTGGGACAAAAGGTGTCTCCGTCGGCCTTCATAAGAGACATAAATTTATAGATGTAATACTTCAAAAAAACATATTAAAGTTTCTGCTTACTTTAGCAACATGCATGCATCTGTACCCACTTTCAGAAAACATATGTGCATCATAGTATCCATGATTTACAAATAACACGCAAGAAAAGGTCTATTCCCCCACTCCAGCCATTAGTCTTTATAATATAATCGTGATTATTTTTTAAAATTTCTTGGGATCATACTGTTACAAATTAATAGTTTTGTCTAGATTTAGATGTATGACAACCAAACACATCTGTCTACATTTGTTGGCATATTGTGGCATTGGAACTTGGTATTATATGCTCATTCAACAGACAGACATTCAATAGGATTATAAGCACCGCTTTTACCTGGTAAGAGTTCAAGGTAACTGAAAATAACTGTCCTAACCACATTGATTAACTACATGCTGTCAGATATCGGTACTTAGCCTCGAATATATTTCTTTGTCTGAAACTTTCCACAAGGATATATATATATATATATATATGAAATACAGATTCTGAATCATGTGCAGAAAAGGCTCATAGAATAAGGTTGATCGATAATGCAGGAGAATAATAAACTATAAAATTGGATGAAGAAACAAAATGGATGAAAATAACTATCTGGGGCAACAAGAGAATATTCATATTAAGCTGCAAAACTATCTGTTATGGGAAAAATGGCATGGATGATGTGGCTGCCACCTCAATGCCATGTGGATGCCACATCACTGCCATGTGGCTACCACGTCAGCACCACATGGACGTCACTCACCGCCACGTTGGTGCCACATTAGAGCCAAGTGACTACCACATCAGCACTATGTGATTACTACCTTAGTGTCACATGGATACCACCCACCGCCTCATGGATGCCACATCGGTGCCATGTGGCTACCACCTCAGTGCCACGTGGCTATCACTACATGACTAACATGTGGTCAGCATGTGACCAACATGTGGTCGACACATGACCGACACCTCAGCAACAACCCTTTGTAATTAGTGTTGATCACAGGAGTAACTGTCCAAAGATCCCACTATAAAAGAGCTCTCAAGGTATGCTTCCGAACACTTTTTCCCAATGCTATTTAAGTCATTGACCGAATCTTCTAAACTCAAAACTAACTTAAGCTTCGAAGGGGCCTTAGTTGAGAATGCCTCCGAATGTAGTTGTGAAGGGTTTAGCCTCTTAGGAGTCGGCAGGATTCGGCCTCTTTAGAGTCAGCAGGATTCGGCCTCTTCGAGGTCGGTAGGGTTCGATCTCTTTGGAGTCGGCAAGGTTTGACCTCATCGGAGTTCGATGGGTTCAGTACCCTCAAGGTCAGACAAGAGTGATGTCGGCCGAGATTGAACTATGATAGATGTGGAAGGAACATCAGTTGGCTCCAAATCTGCATCCAAATCAAGCAACAAAATTCTGCACTAACAGAATGGCACTAGGAGGGCACACCACAATGGCTTTGGCAAGCCGAACTCGGCAATCAATGGGTTTGGCAATACTGCACTACATGCAACAGCAGCTCTATGACAAGTTCGGCAAGCTGCACTTGTCAGCAACGTTGCAACAGCAGCTGATCTAAAACAAGTTCGGCAAGCTGAACTCGACAGTCAATGAGTTCGGCAAGCTGAACTCGCAATTGGTGACTCGGCAAAGCTGCACCACATGCAACAACAGCTCTACAACAAGTTTGGCAAGCTGAACTCAGCAGTCGATGAGTTTGGCAAGCTGAACTTGTCGGCAATGCTGCAACAGCAGCTGATCTATAACTGGTTTGGCAAGCTGAACTCAGCAGTTAATGAGTTCCGCAGGCTGAACTCGTAATTGGTGACTCGGTAATGCTGCAACAGTGCACTACAATAGCTGCGGCAGGCTTAACTCCGCAATTGGCGGTTCAGCAATGGCAGCTCTACAACTCTCCAATGAAAGAAACCATATAAAACTAAGCTATTAGCACACATCCAACTTTCATAAACCAGCCTCATGACCAATTAGTGATTGAAATGCTGAACTCTCTGGTCATACTAAGTTCATAATCATCAGTGCTCTACTACTAAATGATTGATGTATGAAAATCCATTTTACTGAGAATGGAAGCTCAAGACAAATAAAGGGCACAAGATTGGCTGAAGACATCCGTTCCAAGTGTCATGTTCTCTGGATGGTGATCATATTGCTGATCACTGTTAGAAGTGATATGATCAAATGAAATCCATGAATATTTTTATTGAAATACATATTTTTGGTCATCTTTTCCTTCCCTTCCTTTCGATTGAGATTATCAATCGTGCAAAATATTTTTAATATGGAACAGATTCAAGATACTAATTATAGTGGCTGACTCCTACATATAAAATCCTAAAGATCCTGTCTTTATAACTAAATAATGGTTGATCTTATAATTTCCTATAAAAATATTGCATTTTCATTTGGAAAGCAGGTAGAACTAAATAAGAGCATTAATATATAGAATATAAAAGATAAATGTAGAGTAAGGATGTTAAAAACAAGGTGATGACATATTTAATGTTAAATTAAAGACCTAAGCAGCATATTTCAGCTCTGAGGTTTGTGGTTTCTAATATAAAATATACGAGGGTAAAATAAAATTTGTATGTGATTTACATGCCCAGTAACCATGCTTAAGAAGAAAATTTGTAGATGGCTTCTTATTCTTGAAAATGCAATGCACAGAAACTAATATAGAAACTGTACATATATACACATGCCATTCAGAAAACACTCCCCATGTCACCAACTAAGATGACTGCTACGAACACAAAGCTCTCACCACATCATTGCCAGCAAAAAGTATCAGAGCACTCTCCAGCTTCATCAATTAACAGTGAATAACTATTCTTGGTGTATATCAGCTCTCGGTTCTCCGGAAATTTTGTGTTTTTGTATTTGGAATATCTTCCACCTTAATGTCCAGAGTCTTGGTATATAAGATCATTGTTATTCAATATAAATAATTCAAAGGATATAGCATGCTAATTTTGACAAGTAACTCATGTTCTCTCTCTACCTTGGTTTTTTCAGGGGCAAATAAACACTTAAAAAGGGTGAACCAAGGCTCCCGTCCATACGGGTCTGGAGATGGTCCGCAACCTTACCACTATATTTACAGAGGCTATTTCTCAGACTCGAACTTGGTCTCCCAGGTCGCAAGGCCTACCCTCAAATAGCATGTGGGTGGAACATCTACACTGCTTGACAACCATGTGGGAGCACTAAACATCGAATTCATAATTCCTACTTGAAGTACATGAAGAACAAAAACTTTCAATTAGTTCGCGATTGAAATGATGATCTCTACATTCATACCGAGTAACAATTCGTATATGGAAATCCGCTTTACTAAGCATAAAAGGCACAAAATTAATCCAAGACTTACCTTCCAACAGGTAGACGACAACAAGTTTGCATCAAATTAAAACCCATGGATGCTGGAGTCAGCAAGAGAAGGCATGATCTTGATCTGGGAAGATGAAACAAAATCTTCCGTAAGACTCACGGAGGAACAACAGATAGGTAAGAAGACAGTAAATTAAACCAAAATGTAAACGAACCCTACGGATCTATTGAGGAAATATTGAGAATTAGGCGAATCTGATCCGGGAAAAGATCGTCGGAAGAGATGAAGAACCTTCGCCGTCGGCCGGACTCGATGGCTCTGCGAACTCTCCCACTTTGATTTGACCTTCTAGGCAATAATCATATTTCTTGGGCTGGTTCGACCGGGTTCAACGGGAAACGGTTTACACCGGCCCACGGAAGTGCGGTCTATATTAATTGTTAGTTTTTACATGTGCCCTTATATATATATATATTGTCCTACCGGTTCGATTCTGGTTCGAGTCTGGTCCGGTTCAAATATTGTTGGACAGGTTCAATCGGAACCTTTTTATGCGGATGGAAATCGACATACACGACAAATAATACGGGAAGGAAACAGAAAGGAGTCCTATCCCTCTTCCCCCTCGTATTCTTCTTACGCAGACGACGAAGAAAGGGAATTGGGATCTCGATTCCACGAGAGTGGGTGAGAGAGAGAGGGGCAGGGGAGATGGATCAAATAATGAACAAGGCCGGAACCTACTGGTTCAGCAAGAAAGCCGGCAAAGAGATCTCCTCCGTCGGTGACGACATCAATGTAAGCTTTTCGTCTATGCGCCATCCCTAGAATCTTTAAATTGGATCCGATGTTTGACGCAGTTGCTCATTGATTTCTTCTGGTGTACGATAACTGCATTGGTTCGATTTGCCGTCTCGCACTCGATATCGATTTTATTTTTAGGCGATGATTGGGGTTGACCTTTTAAGTTGAAATCTCGATGCCTAATGTTGAATTGGAAGGTGAATTGTGGCCGATCTTGCGTGGTAACTGTATAAAGATTCTGATTTTGGTAACCCATATTGTGTTGCCATGGATTTGTTTGCTGGGAGCTCTTTATTAATCTCATATATATTGAATAATGAATTATTTTGAATGCTTATGTTACGGGTCATTGAATTTGGAAGCCGCATTGATCATTAGGATCAGTAGATGTCCAATGACAAGTGTTTTGGAGAGCAGAATTCGTGAAATGATACTCTTATTAGAAATTGTCATTTTCAAAATGGTGTATAGTAGTCAAGATTTAGCAAGGTAAACATGCATTTTGTGCATTATTCGACTTCCAAATTTAGTTCTGTCAATAAGAGGACTGAAGTAATTATTTGTAGATGGGTAATTCTGTGTAGCGCTGTGACCCTATATGGAATATAGGAGCTCGAGTTGAAGATTATGCATAAACAAACTAAATTTGGAATGGTTATATGCATATAAAAGTTGATCTATTTGAATTGATGCATATTTGTGATAACCATATTTTCTCTCATGGTGATGATCTTGTTTTTTATTATCAGTCACTTTCCAACAGCATCGAAGGAGGAGCAAAATGGCTAGTCAACAAAATCAAAGGTGCATATATGATCTCCAATTTTCCTCTGCTCCATTCTATTGACATTATTTATTTACTTTTTAAGTTTTTCTTAGAAAATGAAATCAATGCTTACTCGATTTTCAAATTTCCTCTTCTTGTTAATCTAGATTGATCTCATTCTGATTCTGAAGTAACCGATGAAGAATGAGCTTTTCCTTCAGATATCACATGCATTCATTTGACTATTTTCATCATAGTGAGATGTTGTTCTTTTAGTTATTCATATTCTGATTGTGAATTGGTTGTACTACAATGATTTTTCTTTTTCATCACGATCTTCATCATAGTGAGATGTTGTTCCTTTGGTGGTATTGTACTTGTATCAAGCCATACATTTCAATATTGGTACTTGGTTAGACTGATAAATATCGGTTGGAATATATCAGTAACCAATCCATCAAATATTTAAATCCTTGCTCTGAAATGCTTTTGCTATTGGACGATGATGAACATCTACATTATTTGAAGATATATTTGTGTGTCATAAATACAAGTATCATACTTTTTCCATTATGCCCTAGCTTAACTTATTTATAACAATTCATTCTGCAAACACATATTTTCACTATTTACATTAGATAATTGAATGTGCATAATATGGTGATCAAGGAAGATCACAACATTGGCATTCTACATCTGGTTTACCACACACAAAGTAGCCTATGCACCAAGCAGACATCTGTGACCTTAAAACACTAAAGAAAGTAAGTCACATTCTTCAAAGTGCAGTTCCGGTCTAAATGGGTTCATATCTTTTAACTGACACCCATTACTTTTTGGTTCCTCAGTCGTTTTTGCTGTGTTCATGAGGAGAACAGCAGAGAAAACATGCATCCTTACAACATCACAGATAATCAACTTCCTATAATTTTAGATAATTATCATACTGGCCTTCATCATGTTAATAAGTCACGAGCTAGAAGAGATACATGTATTCCTTTTCCTTTTGATATTTGATGGAGGTGACAAGCTTGTCCTTGCATTTAACTGATTTTATCTAGAGAAACAAAACAAAATGTTCTATTGAAAATCTTTCCTTCTTCATTAACTAATATGGAATTCATAAGTTATGACCTTTTCTTTTGTTTCTCATCCTAAATTGCATATCATGTAACAAGTGTTTGGATGCTCCCTCACATCTTATTGTACTACTAATTGGAAAAAATTGTCCCAGGAAAGATGCAGAAACCATTGGCTGAACTACTAAAGGAGTACGATATGCCAATAGGCCTCTTCCCGGAGGACGCCACCAACTATGAGTTCAATGAAGAGACAGGGAAGCTTGCTGTATTCATACCATCTGTATGTGAAGTCGGGTACAAGGATTCATCGGTCTTGCGTTTCTTCACCACAGTGACTGGGTACTTGGAGAAGGGAAAGCTGGCTGATATCGAGGGAATTAAGACTAAGGTCTTGATTTGGGTGAAAGTAAGTTGTGTGTCCACTGAAGGAACCAAGGTCCATTTTGCCACTGGACTGAAGAAAACCCGGAGCCGAGATGCATATGAAGTAGTCAGGAATGGTGTTTCTGTAGACAAGTTTTAAGTAGCTTTTACATGACAAGAGGCATTGTGGGCTACGAAGCTACCGCCACCTAAGAGCAACAAACTCCCTCCCTTGTTCAGTATGTGGTGCTTCTCCTTTGTTTTCAAGATTGCAACAAAATTTGTGATTGAAAATAGCATTTGTTGTTGGCTGAATCAATAAAGCTTATGAAGTGTTCACATTTCACTCCCTTGATGCTTGCCTTGTCTAAATATGTTTGATCTTGAGAAAGAAAAGAAAAAAGGAAATACATTTTGTGATGTTTAAAAAATTCATGAATACGATAAATGATATATTCATATTTTTAACTCGTAACATTAAAGTACATGTTTTTCAAAAATATTATTTTTAATATTATATAAAATATTGGTTGAGTATGTATAAGTATTAATGTTTACATTATAATGCAACAAGTTAAAATTAACTTGAATATGAAATTAAGTTATAGTAATAAGTATGCATATAGTGATTAGAAGTTACAGTTGAATTTTAATCAGTCTTAAGTGAATCTTAAGACTTGAATAAGTTTAAATATAATTAAAATAATAAAATTTAAGTTTTAAACGTCATATATATAAAGGATCATCAATTATTTAGTCATGGATGAAGTAATAAAAAAAATTAAATGATGATGTAAATCAAAGAGGAGTGTTACACTAAATATTGAGATACTTAAGTGAGATTGAATGATGAGTTTAGATAAAAATATTATTTTTGTTAAATCAAATTAAACTCAATTAAGGTTGTTGCAACAGTTAAATTATTTTAGTAAAAAAATAAAAGAAAAGGAAAAGTTGAAATGAGGCATAATGGGATTGAATCCAAGACCTTAAGGCCATCTTTTAAACACCTTAATTTGGCCTCATCCTCTTTATCAACCTGATAACCCATAACTTTTTTTTTTTTTTTTCAGTATTCTCTTAGCTTCTCTCAAGGAGGCCATGAAACCTCAACTCTAATGAAGATTGAGATAAAAAAAAAAAAAAAAAAAAAAAATCTCTCTTGCTATACCTAGGGTTTCACTTTTATAAATTATAAATTGATTTTTTCAACTACTTTTGAGTAACCTAGAATTCAAATTTATATTTTTTAATATATTTTGGATGATTATCTTATGGTTCTAAGATCTCTAGTATGACTTTAATATGAGATTGGTGTATAGAGTTATTACTGTGTTAATCTGAGGTACTCAAACTATCTTATTTTCTAAGAAGGGATTATATTCAAGCTAAATTAACCCCCTTAGATATATGATTAGGCTCTAGCCTTTTACTATATTTTAAAAGATTTCTTAGGATATGTGAGATTTAGTTTGAGTGAATACCACCTCTCTACACTAAGATATGAGATTTACAAGTCCAAACAATCCCAATCCAATTTTAACATAATAAAATAGGTATTGGTAGTTGAATCAAGAGGGTAGTTTAGCCTCTAAATTATTCTATTTTAAGCTAAAATTTGGTCTGTATTTAGTTTATATATCTCCTATCTTTTTATAAAATTTCATGATAATTCAAGATAGTTTGGTCAGCTAGAATAGGAAAGCAAGATTGCTTCGTAGAATTGTGTGATAGTTTGATTGATGCTAGTTAGTTCATTTGATTTTAAAATAAATTGTTGAAAAATTGGTGGTGGAATCTTAGGTAAAATTTTAACTTAAGTATAGTTTATTAATGAGATATTTTATTATTTTTTATGGATTATTGTAATGATTTATTATGAATCAACACTTCTATAGGGTTCTTAATTAACATATCTCATGACCCTGTGCTTTCAATTTAATAGGTGTATCATTCCCTAGTATACTCGGTCATTAATGTATCTGCACGTATCTGCTATAACGTATGGTGTTTGAGTGTATGTATATATCATGACATATGGTGTGGGAGTACATGTATATTTTATGATGTACAATATGAGAGTGCATATATATATATATATATATATATATATATATATATATATATATATATATATGACATGTAATGTGAGAATGCATGTATATGTTATGATATGGAGTGTAGAAGTCTATGAATTTATTATATTTATTATGTATGTATATAAGTATTCTAAATTATTTTGACGTAGAATCTTATGTTTTTATTGTGCAGATACTATGTGTAGGGTTATGCTCGCTAAAAAAATCATAGGATAAAGTGTTTATTGTTAATTATCTTATGACAATGATTTTGAAATATGGTATACATGACATGATGTATGCTCACTTGAATAAAATTATAAAGACTTATATTTATTAAGTGATTACTTACTAAAGATCCTATTTTATAAGTAAGGATATTAGTACTTTACTCAAGTGATTTGGTTGGGAAGTGAGTACCTGTAAGCCCATACCAACATATGAACATTTTATACATATAACTTTTTGATATATTATGTGTGTAAAAATTTTAAAAATTTTATGTTTGGATTTTTTTTTATACGTTATAGATTATGTACAAGTATCAAAAATATTATGTACACGAGCAATGTTATCATTTTATTTAATAATTAATATATTTTAATCTTAAGATTATCTATTTTCGTTACATTCCTATCGATAGCAGTAATATAAATAAATAAATAAAAAAAGACATCCTATCTTAACTTAACATGTATGGTATGAATAAAATATGTTTGTGTTGGTTTCTGGAATAATCTTTTCAGCTTGTGTTGGTTTTAGGGACTAAAATATGTTTGTTGATGCTTTCTATGAATCTCCTATTAAATGGCACCTTAATGTTTCTAAAAATTAGCATGCACCAGCCGGGAATCGAACCCGGGTCTGTACCGTGGCAGGGTACTATTCTACCACTAGACCACTGGTGCTGTTATGTTCTCTTTTGGAATTTAATTTAAATATATAGGTATTTATGAATATTTTGCTGTCTTCATCTGAAATACTATTAATATATTTTTTTTGGGAAAGAGACAAGAAAATGAAAAAGATGAGTTTAAACCACAAGTATAACTTACCTCAATGATTGGTGCAACTTAAGTGAAGATATGGAGACTTATAGTCTCCTTTGTTAGAGAAAACATGGATGAGATAATTCCTTTTTCATAATAATAAGGTAAAATTATATGGTACATCCAAAATTGATGATTTCTATAATATTAACTTTATTATATGTTCATACAAAACCTAAAGGTTTTACAATATAACATGGATTTAATGGTACTAAAATATGTTGATGCTTTCTTTGAATCTCCTATTACATGACTCCTAAATGTTAGTACATTGTAAAAAAATATGCAAAGGTTCTGTTGATAAAAATTCCATTAGACCACTGGTGCTGTTATGTACTTCTTTGAATTTTAATTTAAATATATATGTATTTGTAAAATTTAACTTATTTTCATCTTAAATACCATAATAATATTTTTTTTTTGAAAAGAGACATGAAAATGCAAAAATGTCAGTTTAAATCAGAAGTAAAACTTACCTTAATGATTAGTGCAATGATAAGACCTTAAAATCTTATCGTGGAAAAGAAAGAAAATGGAATGAGAATAATCACTTCGAGGATCGACCTCTTAGGGTTTATTATAACAAACTAGAATAATATTTCATTGATTGATTGATTAAAAGAAAGGGTTACATCACTATTTAAAAAATTCTACCTAGGGTCCATCAGAACTTAGATTCTTAATAATAAATAAATATTAAATAAATCTCTACTTGATTCTAACTAAATCAAACAAACTCAATAAACAACTAGATTAAACAGACTCAATAAATATTATTCAAAAACTCATAATATGCAACTTAAGTGAAAATACGGAGATTTATATCCAGAAAATATGGATGAGATGACTCATTTTTCATAATAATAAGGTAAAATTATATAGTACATCTAAAATTGATGATTTCTATAATATTAACTTTATTATATGTTCATACAAAACCTAAAGGTTTTACACTATAACATGGATTTAATGGTACTATGCATTTTAACATATCCATCCTTAGAGGAACAAATATATTATTTTGAGTCTTTATAAGGATGGATGTGTTAAAATTCCTCGTAATCAAGCATCGGCTTCCCAACACGTAACAACCGCTTCCCTCCTCCCAATCCCAATCCATCTCACGAGCGGCGAACCACCCACCGGTATATATCGGTACTTCGCCCTCCTCATTTCCCCACCCAAACCCTACAACAGAAGCGATGGGGAGGCTCTCCATCCCTCACCCCCACCGCCTCCTCCTTCCCTCCCCCTCCCCTCTCCATCCCTCCTCCGATGCCTCCACTATCCCCAGGCGGAGCCGCTTCTCTCCCTCCGCGCATCGGCAAATCAGGTGAAACCTTTCGCGATTCTAGGGCTTCTCTTAGCTCGAATTGAGGTTTAACGACGACGACGACGACGATGATGTTTTGGTTGTGTAGGTCGGAGTTGTCCTTGTCGTGTGGAAGTCATCTCATACCGCACCCAGCAAAGGTGGCTTGAAACTGTGATTTCTTTCTGATGTTTTGAGATTTGCGCTGCTTTGCATTTGTTTTGCCACTTCTTTTGTGCTAGTTTGAGTGTCGCGTGATCGGTTCTTTTCTTTCTAAGGTCGATAAGGGCGGAGAGGACGCCTTCTTCGTGACCAATCACAATGGTGGAATTCTTGCGGTAGCCGATGGTGTTTCCGGGTGGGGAGTTTATCCCTCTAAATTGGCCTTTTCTTTATGGTCGTGCTTCTTCATATTATTGATCGATGTGTTCAAAGTTTTGATGACTGGCAGGTGGGCGGAACAGAGCATCGATCCTGCACTCTTTTCGCAAGAGTTGATGGCAAATGCTTCCGGGCTAGTTGTTGATGAAGAGGTATATTTCATGACTCGGAAAATAGGAGATGATCATAATTTTCAAGAAGCATAAAGGGCCAAACCTACATTGGATCTCTCAAAAAGCTTTTTCTATTGAGCAAAGCAACAGTTTGTGCTGTCTCAGCTAATCATGCATTTCTCAAAATCACTCGAGGGTCTATGGATGTCTTGTTTATTAACGACCTAGCATCAGAAAATTTTGGCCCTTCGTTGCATCTTTTGCCTTGGCTGCTCACAAATAATTCATCTTTGATGATCTCAGTGCACACGAAGTATGTTAGCTTGTGTCACTTATGTATAAGAAATCAAGCTATTTGCTTGGTCCACAAACTTTAAGCCATCGTAATACTTTTTCCCTTGAAAAGAAAAACAACTTAGAAATGTGCACATAGATTAGTTAGATCTTTCACCGATGCATCAGACAAAATTTTAACCTTTTGACAGGTCAGTTATGATCCTCAAGCTCTCATGAGAAAGGCTCATGCTGCAACCTCCTCTGTAGGTTCAGCTACTGTGTAAGTGTTATGTTAGTCTTCCTTTTGTTTCTTTTGGTGTGAATCCTCATACATTGTTGCTCTGGATTTTAGCACAACTATTCATGAATAGATTTGTGTAGAAGATCGGTGTGCTGCATGACTTATCTACTTCTTGCTAATACATCCTTGAGAGGGAATGTGAAGATTGTCTCTGAACTAACAAGGGTTTCGATACATGTTCTTTTTCTCTCTTGTGAGAGGAGCATTGTAATTATTGAGATGGGGGAGACAATTCTTGTTTCTAATAATATAAATTTCTATGAATATATGCTATTGCTTCACGCTTCAGAATGTCAGGCCCTAAATTTATGTTGTCCCTATTCTGAGTGCCTATATCATTTCAATGTACACTATATATATGCTTCAAGGATCATAAGTACCTAGGTCACATTTGCTTCAAGGATTGTAACTGGCTGTGAGCACAGACATACAGAGTCTCTTAGTATACCTGAACTTGTATGATTTCTCTTCTTTTAATATCAGTTTATTATTTGCTTATCATAGTATGTTCATGTGCTTCACGAGAACTGTGTTTCATGGTTGATAACATGTTTCATTTCTCTCATGATATGGACAACTGTACCATCTGCACAAATGATTAGTATTTGAGCCTTCTCATTACTAAGCAATGCTTGCTGGAAATATGGACCACATGACATATATCTGCAGTAGCATGAAGACATTCATGTTTTAGTAAAGATTACAAATGTATTACTTTATTGAGGAAACCTATGAACTAACAAGTGATTCTACATTGTTTGCATTTCTCATGCACTGACATTTAACTTTTTTTATTGTATCACTATCGAGACATTAAGCAATTATTAATGATGAATTATCTGTCAAGTATGGTAGTCGTATTAGTTATGACAGTGCATTTTGTTTTTACATGGGGCAACCTTCAATAAAATTGGACATAATTGAGATGTTTTTTATTTGCATTTCCTCACAGAATATGATATAAATGTCACTAAACTGTTACAAATGCAATCTTGTGAAGTTAATGCCTTGATAATAATTGTTGCAATTTGAGCAGATCAACTAATCTATATGTGGCTTCTTTCTTTTCTTTTTTTCTTCTTTCTGTTATAAATTATAGCCACTGGATGTATGGTTGCTTCTCCTTCATTAGTGTGTGATTGTTTGAACGATTCAAAAGTTGAGGGCAGATACTTACTGCTTGCCTGCTATGGATAGTATAATTGCAATGTTGGAGAAGGATGCAACCTTAAAAGTAGCAAATGTAGGAGATTGTGGACTTCGACTTATACGAAGAGGTGATTCATGAATAAATGAATATCCTAGTTTTGTTTCTTTTGTGGTTCTTGCCACACAATCTGTGTGAATTTAGATTGGCTTTTTCCTATTCCCTCATTCTCTTGTACAGGGCAAGTAGTCTTTGCGACATCTCCACAAGAACATTATTTTGACTGTCCTTACCAATTGAGCTCTGAGAAAATTGGACAAACATATCAGGATGCCATGGTAATTCTTTTGTCTTGAATCTTATTAGATTCTTTTTCTGGTCATCTTCTTCCTGAACTTCGTTTGCTGATTCTCTAGTTTGTTCCTTTTGTAGTGTACCTCTGACTGGGACCTGACATGAAATATTAAATATTTCAAATGGACTTTAGATCAGCATTGGCATTTAAGACTGCTTTCAGTATCTCATTACTCTGTCATCTAATACAGTGATTTAATAGGACATATGTTTAGTTGAACATATTCATAATTTATTTGCTCATTTGAAATATCAAACTCCTTATTAACTAGAAAAGAAATGTATGGATGATAAATTACTTGGATAGTGCTTTATTGTTTACCAAAATTTGTACTCAATGTTGCAAAAACTGATCTATGCTTGTGATGCCATCTAAAGTTATTTTTAGATTTGAACTCGAACAATTGGCAGGTAAAATGAACCTTCTGCTGGAGTGGAGAACCAAAAATTAAAGAGATAAGACAAGAAAAACTTCTTTTTCATTTTGCTATAGAATTGAAAGTTACACTGAATACTGCTGTATCATCTGAAACACTAACAGTTGAAAATAAAATTTAATTTTGAACTGCTTCAGATAATGTTAAAGAAGGCTTGTATTACCCATATGTGCCATATTAATGTGATCTTCAACTTCAATTGCACAACAAGCTTATATGTCTTGCATTATGTAAAGTAATCAGGCTTTGTTCTGTCTGCTTATCACAACTAGTTAGGTAGCAGCTTTGTATGAATGCAGTGCAAAGGATAGGTTTCCGTTAAGTGGTCACCAGAACTAATGCGAGTTTTCGATTGTGTTGAACTCAGTCCTAGGAGCATTCTTGACAATAAAAAGGCATGGCCATTATGTTCTCATGTATCCAATGTACTGTTAATTTAAATGTTCTCTCATGCAAATTTTACTTGCAATTCATAACATGTGTGGATGCATCTTTGACCACAGTTTTTGAAGTTGTAAATTTTGTGTTGCAAACAGAGTCTCACTCTCTTTTGAGAACCTTCTGAAGCAGCTGCATCTATATCCCATCTTATGCTTCTTATTCTGTAGTTTTTTCAGCTCATAATTTGCTGGCTCTTCTACATATGAAGCAATTTCACTTACTATGGAATACTGTTATTTACCTGACAGGTATGTACTGTTGAGTTGATGGAAGGAGATATAGTTGTCATGGGCTCGGATGGCCTTTTCGACAATGTCTTCGATCATGAAATAATTTCTACTGTCTCTGGGTCTCCAGAAGTGGCCGAGGCTGGTTTGTTTACAATTCAAAAAAATTCTAAATTTAACTTAAAGTTTTATTTTCTAATAGAATCCATTCTTTCCATTGTAGCAAAGATACTAGCCAATTTAGCAAGTAATCATTCGAAGGATCCAAATTTTGATTCACCATATTCCATGGAAGCCAGGAGTAGGGTACGGAAATACTTTCAAACGTCTTTTTTATTTTATGATGGGATAGTGTACAAAGGGCCAAGTGCATGAAGTTCTTTTTTTTTTTTTTTTCCTATCAATGTGGTTATGGTCAATAAAGCTAGTAGACAAGTTAGATCAGAATATCTTGTTTTCCGGTACTTTGCAAAAGCTAAGGACTTTGATTGTGAGGCTGTTCTTTAAAAGTTTGGTCGAACTGCTTTACAGAATCCGGTAATTTTCTTTTGCAAGAACATTTTCTGGAAAAAAAAATGTTCCCATTGCAGAGAACTTGTTAGCTAGACCTGAAAAATTTATCGGAAGTTACATAACATGGTATTTTAATGCAGGGCTTTGATGTACCCTGGTGGAAGAAAATTCTTGGAAGAAAATTAACAGGCATGGATTCTTAATCTTGTTGGTTTGAATAAATTGCTTCTGCCGTGCACTTAACTGTGGACATTATGTTGTCATTGTCTTCATCAAATATTAAATGCAAGGTTCTGTTGTTGTTTGATGCAGGGGGTAAGCTAGATGATATCACTGTTATCGTTGGGCGAATAATTAGCTCATCAGATAGCAGAGAGGTGGGCTATGAAACCACTTAGTTTTGTGGTTTGAGTTACAGATGTGAAGATTTTGGAATGATTAAAATTTACATTAGAGCGTAAGTGGATCCGAAGAAACTTCTGTTTTAAGAACAGAAATTTATTTCGGTCGGGGGGTTACAATGTCATTCTAGCTACTATACGTGGAGACATTAGGTAAATGTTTGGAGAAAAAAAAAAAGTATATAATCCACTTGATGGTTGTTCATACACTGCTACACCTGCTTATGTTTGCATCTATGTTCCAAACAAGATACTTTTGCTCCCTGGATGAGAATATTACCAATCAGTAGAACTAATGACAGATTGCTGCTTATATTTCTTTTCATTGTTAGCTCATGGCACATGTTTGTGATCGTAATATTTGAGCATTTCTCATCATTTCGCTGAATTGTTTTGCACTTTTTTGTATATAGTATTGAATGATAAACCAACACTTTTTATCATACGTCGTTGCAATGATGCAGTGACTTGGAAATTTGCATTGCACAGAGTACACTGCCACAATCTTTTCAGATGGTCCGTTGAATGCTGTTAAGTTCAATCATATAGCACTTAGTTTTTACCAGAATTTTTACTACTTATTCCAATAAAAACATGTTTTATTCCTTCATGTCAACATCTCGAAAGTGACATGAGAAAAGGAGTGGGCTAAGAAAAAGATATTCGTATAGAGTGTCAGGAACATGTTTTATTCATATAGTGTCTCTGCTTAAAAACATATTTAAATAGTTTTTTTATTTAAAAAAAGATAATATTAATCTTGAAAAATCATTTGGGTTCATATAAAATTAAATTCGATAAAAAAAATTAATTTAACTTGAATTTTTTTTTATCATATACTGTGCATTCATATTTTACATTTACCAGTCATCTTCGGTCGGTCGTTTCTTATTTCACCGTTGTTGTTGTTAGTGTATTTCATAGCTTCTAAGCATTGTCGGATTGAGTTCTATAGTCGGTAACATCGGCTTTTGTTGTTGTTGGTGTATTTCATAGCTTCTAAGCATTGTCGGATTGAGTTCTATAGTCGGTAACATCGGTTCCTATGAGCTTCTATTTCGTCGCTACCAAGGATTCTAAGGTTTGAGTATTTCTTATTTTTAAGGTTCTAAAACTATAGTACCAGCCAATATTGTGGGATTGAGTTCTATAGTTGGTAACATCGGCTCCTGTGAGCTTTTATTTTGTCGCTACCAAGGATTCTAAGGTTTGAGTATTTCTTATTTTTAAGGTTCTAAAACTATAGTACCAGCCAATATTGTTGGATTGAGTTCTATAGTCGGTAACATCGGCTCCTGTGAGCTTCTATTTCGTCGCTACCAAGGATTCTAAGGTTTGAGTATTTCTTATTTTTAAGGTTCAAAAACTATAGTACCAGCCAATATTGTTTTTAATAGAGCTTTGATAGTTATTTCAAGTTATGCCTCTGTAAAAATATTTGTTAGGAAATATAAACTTTACGTTTATTGTGTAGTTAGGATTATTTTAGGGTTGTATTGATGTTTACTATTTAAAACAGTGCTATGAAAACTTCTTATTTTGCTACTAATATTTTGAGCCTTCTTTATAAAAATAAAATTTTTGTCTAGAATAGTGTGCTATTTTCGTCTTGTATATTTCATTTCCAACAAATTATAATTCATCCATGCAATATTTTTTTTTATATATTTGAGCTTTAAAAAGGTCTACAATAAATACTAAAAATTTGGTATAAAGAAAATTTTCCTAATAGGTGACGCATTGTTAATTGAGGAAAATTCAAAAACAATGCATTCCATTGATGCATTAGTCAATCTCAAACTTTTAAAAAAGCTTTGAATATAACATTTATGAACATATGTTATTGGTTTTTCATTTTAGAGAATTCTTTTGATATTTTATGAATTTTTTAGCATTTTAATAGTGTGTTATTTTTTATTTTGTATTTCTAAAAAAATTATAAGGCATCAATGTAATGTTTTTCGCATTTGATTTTTTAAATAGGTTATATGTTGAAAATTTGGTTTAGAGAAAAGGATTTCTTAATAGGTGATGCACTATTATTGAGGAAAATTAAAAAATAAGTGTATAGACACACTATTTAAAATTATCTTAAATTTTACAAAAGCTTTGAATAAGACACTTAACATACATCACTAGTTTTCTATTTTAGAGAATTTGTTTGATATTTTTATATATTTTTGAGCATATGAACTATGTCATTTTCTTTTTTTCTCCTTGTTTTTCTATTTCTAACAAATTATAATGCATTCATTCAATGTTTTTTCACATTTGAGTTTCTAAATAAGTCTTCAATATATATAGAAAATTTGGTCTAGAAAAAATATTTCCTAATAGGTGATTCATTATTTTTGAGAAAAAATAAAAGAATAATGCATTGTATAGATATACTGTTTAAAATGATCTCAAATTTTTAGGAAAGCTTTGAATAGAATGCTTATAGACATATGTCATCGGTTTTCTATTTTAGAGATTTGTTTGATATTTTTATGAATTTTTGAGCATTTGAACGATGTGTCATTTTTCTTTTTTCTCTTTATTTTTTATATTTCTAATAATTTATAATGTATATATATATATAATTTTTTTTAATTTGAGCTTGGTTAACAATATATGTAAAAATTTTGGTTTAAAGAAAATTTTCTATGTAACATTTTACTCTTAGTCTTATCCAGGTGTGATTAAAGTATGATGTCACTTTTTTAATTTTTTTACTGCTATCAATAGGAGTGTAGCAGAAAAGTAAATAATATTAGCTAATTTATTAAATAAAATAATAGAGTTTCGTTTGTACATAATGATTTTAACATCTATACATAATTATAATCTTTAAACAAAAGAAAAACATGTTCAAAAGTTATACACATACAAATGTTCATAGGTCATTGTTCATATCTCTATTATCATAAGCTTGCATGTGTTCACTTCCCTACCCAATCATTTGGGAGGGGTATTAGTATATTTACTTGTAAAATAGAATCTATAGTGAGTAATCACTTAGTAAATATAAGTGTTTATAGTTTTATTTAGATGAGCATATACCATGTCATGTATATAATATTTTAAAATCATTGATAAAAAATATTTAATAGTAAATACCTCATCTCATAGCTTATTTAGCAATCAAAACCCTACAACATACCATATACAAAATAAAAAAATAAAATCCCACATTGAAATAATTTAAAACATAACAAATTTATGGACTTCTATACCCTATATCATAATATATACGTGCACTCCTATACTATATGTTATTGTAATATATACATGCACTTCCACATCACACGTCATAATATATATATGTACTCTTGCATCATATATATATATATATATATATATATATATATATATATATATATATATATATATATATATATATATATATATATATATTCTCACACCGCATGTCATAATATATAAACGTATTCCTACACCACATGTTACAACATATACATACATTGCAAGTCGTATCATATACATACACTCCCACACTCTACGTTATAGAAAATAAATGTATTATCACATCACACATCATCATATATGCATACAGATCTTTTTATTGTAATTCATATATTTTTATACTTATAAAATATATACATTCTTATACTTAGTTTATGACAATCATATCATTCCAAAATACATTATAAATATGATAATTTATATGACTACTATTTTATAATGAATTAAGCCTATGTTTACCTGATTTAATTCAAAAATAAAGATGATAATGAAAAGCCATGTTTTGTTCCTTAATGATTGAGTATGTTAGGGAGAGGTGCACCTATCAAATTGGAAGTATAAAGTTTAGATGCCTTAATTAAGAACCCTACCTTTTGAATTGTTAATTTTAATAATTTATAGTAATAATTTATTAAATTTTTTTGATAAAATCCCTAATATAATAGGCCATACTCAACTTGAAGATTCATCTAATTTCTACCACTAATTTGTCAATAATTTACTCTATAATCAAATGAACTAGTTAGTATCACTCACACTATCACACAATTTTATGAAAAAAATTTACTTCACTATTTTAGCTAACCAAACGATCATGAATTATCATAAATTTTGTAGAAAATAAGAGACATATAAAACTAAATACACACTATTTTAGCTTAAAACATAATCATTTGGAGGCTAAATTATCCTCCTCATTCACTATCAATACCTATCTATTTTGTTGAAATGGTCTATTTGAATTTATAAACTTCATATCTAAAAATGATACAATTTCAAATCTCATATAAGCTTAAGGAAATCTTTTAAAGCATATCAAAGGATAGAACCTAATCAATTTAACTCGAATAGAATCCATACGTAGTAAACAAAGGATTCTGAGTACCTCAAATTGGGACATTTAATAACTCTATGTACCAATCTCATATTAAAGTCATACTAGAGGTTTTAGAACATAAGAGATTTATACAAATATATCCAAAAATCAAATATTAAATCGAAGTTGAGATTATTCAAAAGGAATTGAAAAGATCAATCTATAATATGTAAAATTGAAATCCTAGATATAGCAAGCGAAGAATTGAGTTTTTTCTATCTCACCCTTTCTTAAAGCTGAGGTAAGAAAGTCATGAGTAATCTGGTTGGTAAAAGGATGAGGTTAAAATAAGATAGATGTGCTTTAGGGGTTATCATGAGATCTAAGGTTGGATTGAACCTTATTTCAAGTTTTTATTTTTTTTTATTTTCTTCTTTTATTAATATAATTATAAGACTACAACAACTTCAATTGTATCTAATTTAGTTTGACAAAAGAGATATTTTTTTGGTATAAACTTATCCATCAATTTTACTTATGCATCTCAACATTTTTAGTATAACACTCCTCTTTAATTTGTGTTTTCGATTAATTTTTTATTACTCCATTCATATTTAAGTATTTTATTATTCTCCACATATATTGTATTTAAAATTTAAAATTTAAAATTTTCTACTTAATTCTTGTCATAGGGATGATTTTGACCCATACTAACTCATCTGTCATCGAGGCTGACACCTAAGTAGGACTCCAAGTCACCAGCCCCAAAATGGCACCATAGGACGTCCCGATGTGCACAGCATCAATAACTAGCGATAATCGCTCTACCTTATCAAGATCAAAGAATGATCAGGTGGTTCACCTGATCTCATCCCGGATCGGTCAATGAGAAGGCCTAGGGTTCAGGTATAAAAAGGAACCTATCAACTCACGTTGAGAGGGGGGATAATATGTGTTAGGACCGTTTCAGCACTAAGAGAGGAGGTGAATTAGTGTTTAAGGAAAACTTTCGTTGATTCAACAAAATCTCGTTTGATGAAAAATGGTATCGAAAATGTTAGTGTGGTTGATTTAGAATAAGTGTAATAAGCAATTAAAGCAATATCAATGACAATGAAAAACAGAATAAATATGCAAACTGAGTTTTATAGTGGTTCGGTCGTTGTGACCAACGTCCACTCCCGATTCCTCTTCACTCGAAGCTACCGACTTTCACTACCGATCTTCTTTCAACAAGCGAAGATCAACTACCTTTATAACTCTTATGCACTCATGCAATGTTCTTTGACATTTGACCCTTTAAATGTATTATTTTTAGCCAAAATCCAAAAATAGTACATTATTACAATTTTAAGATACCTTTGAATTAGATCTAGATGAACATATGTCAGTGTTTTTCTATTTTAGGAATTTTTTTTGATATTTTTAGAATTATTTTGGTCCTACACAAAGTGTCATTTTCTAATTTTAAAATAATATTTAATTTTTTAAAAATATCATGCACTCATGTAATTTTTTCTTAACATTTGACCTTTTAGATATCAAATACTTGATAAAAATTTGACCATAAAAAAGTTTTATTGATACGCGATGAATTGTTTTTAGACAAAATCTAAAAATCTTGCATTAAGACATCTCAAAATATCTTGTAAGTTTCAAATCCCTTTGAATTGTATCTGAATAGATATATGTTAGTTTTAATTTTACATTTCTTTGATTTTTTTTTAAAATTATTCAAGTGGTATGTCATTTTTAAATTTTTTTTAAAAATATCATACATTGTTTTTGACATTTTGACTTTCTAAACCAGTCGTATCGACGAACAGTTGTTTATGGACTTATGATTGTTTATTCAACCTTCTAAAGTCTTTGTTTTTTTCCTTCTCCTCTTATCTCTTTTGCACTTAAGATGCTCATTGAATTACTTATAAAGTTTTCTGAAACGTCGAGACTTGACCGTCGCTCATTTTTCAAATTACTAAACTTGTTGTTTTACAAGTCGTTCGGGACTCGCACAAGATTGCAACTCGGCTAATCATTGCGGATGCATATATCATAAGGACGTCTCATGACTTAGATAATCTCAAATAAGTTTGAGAAGTTGACGCAATGATGTTTCACAACTTAGGTAGCTCTAACTAAGTCTATGACAATTACCGCAAGGGTGCCTCATGACTTAGGTTATTCTATATAAGTTCGTGACATTACGATAAAAATTCAGTCACAAGATATTTTTTATTATATGCAATGCACTGTTTTGATAAAAAAAAAACAATTAACAGTAACAAAAGACAAGTTTACTGTTTTAAACTTACATTAAAGTACAATATGAAATCTTTGATACATGCAATATATGTAATTTATCTTTTCTAAATAACTATTAAATGATCGACCACTAGCAAGACAATATAGTACACTTACATGATTTTTTTTTTTGTATTTTCAATTCAAGAAAAAAGAAAAACACTCAAAGACAAAGAACAACGACAACCCACACATAGAAAAAAGCAGAAATAAAAAAGAAAAATGATAAAAGATAAACTTTTTATTTTTCTTATCAATATTAGCACCAGTATAAGAACAACAACATCGTACATACCACTTTACAGATTTATTTTTTAATAAAAAAATATTATTAAACTAGTATAAACTATTTCAATCTGAACCAATCAACAAAACCTACTGTTTTGGGTGGAAAAAGATTAAACTAAGGTTAAATATATAAAATAACACATCAAGATATATTGCACGGATATTTTTTCGAAGTAAAAACGTTGAGAAAAAAACTAAATTTTAATTTTTTTTTTTTAAGAATTTGACCGAAAAAAGATTGAGAATCTGAAGACTCTTGAGGTGCCTCCTTAGATGTTCTTCTTCCGTACAGTCAAACCTGAGATCTATGAACACAAATATTCAAATAAGATCTTACGAAGCAAGTTGGATTTGTTGGGAACTTTTATTTCTTTTTTCCACCTTTCTTATTTCCCATGTTCAATGTAATAAAGTGTGTATTCTCAGTGTCAGTGGAACTCAAATCAATAATAGCATTTGAAGTTAATGTCAGTGCATCAGAGGACACGACTCTCACCACAAACCAAGCGGAACGAGTCGAACCATACGATTCGTCGCGAGACAAACTGAGCAAGTCGACTCAATCACAGCAAACCACGATCTCGTAACTTATATCGTAAATAATATCGTGTTCTCGTACCCGAAGCAATCCTTTTTCTACTTATTGCAACGCGTACCTGAATATTAGTTGCTCATTGGGGACCCACAAGCACCGTCAATTGCTCCAATAAGGCGACGGGTAGGTTCCGGGTGGCGGAACGAGAAAGCTATCTTGGGTCGTCACTTCAAACACGGTGGTCATCACTGGTTCATCGAACTTCCTTCTTGCTTGGATTCTACAGTGCGATCGAGGGGCGAGATCGGTGCATGGGCGCGGCCGATGGAGAGCCCCGGGAGGCCCCCGAGGAGGAGGAGGAGAAGCCGCGGATAGAGCCGCTGCGGCTCCCGACGCCGGAGGAGATACGAGGCCAGGACATCTGGAACAACTGCGCCGTCCGCAGCGTCGTCAGTGGCATCATGGGTGAAAATGCCTCCCTGTTCCTCTTAAAATCGCGATGAGGATCGGTTTACTCGCTGAAAGACGATATTTTTATCTGTTTCTTTCCTGAATTCATGGTTTGGTTTTTGGTTTTGGTCCTTTTAGAGGATTCTCCTTGTGTGCCAACTGACTATTAGTGCATTCCATGTGTTCGACGTTAGTTCGGAAAGCTAATGCGGCATGTAAAGCTGGACTTCTCGATTGAGTTCACGTAGTTGCAATGCATTGATGAAGGTTGCGACGCTTGGAGCACTAGTCTGTGCTCGTTCAAGATACAAAAAATTTTAGTGTTTTTCTTATTTTCAAATGTCTCAGGTTGATTGTAAATAAGGAGGCATGCATATGATTTTGTTTCTGATCCCTGCGGACTTGTATGTGTGGTTAAGCTTCAACCCATCTTGGCATTTGACAATGAATTGTTCTTCTCTCAACTCTGTGTGCTTGGTGATGGTAGGCCTAGAGGATCTATACTTTAGTCGCTGAAGAAGTTTGCTAGGTGTGAGATGTGCTTATGGTATTGCTATTAAACTGCCATTTTCCATCTATGGTATCAATACTAAATTACATAAGCAATCTCTCAAGTCAGTGATACATGCATTGCATCATGAACTGAAATATTGAAGACTGAAAATGCTTAGAAATTGTTGATAAGGACGGTACTTAGATATTACAGATTTATTTTCTCTTATTGATTGTCAGTTTATTAATTATTAGGAGTGGTGTAACCCGATGTAGTTTGGTGGTTTGATAAGGATAAAGAGTGGGGAGGAAGAAGATTAGAGGAATGGAGAGAAGAATCAGACGATATCAAGGCTTATTAGTCACTAAGCAAACCCAATAACAATTTATAAAATAATAACACATTTTCTAATACGATGCATCTATATGCATATTAAGGCCCTGCGAAGCCTAACCAGAGGACTCTGGGAAAAAAATCATAACCTTTTTCTGTTGCTACTTCATCGGACAGTATTATTTGATCTTAAGTAGATCAATCTGAATTTTTAGAATAAAGATTCTTCAGATATGGACTCTTTCAGTTTGATCATCACTTAATCTCGTGAAATTGTTGCATGTATTCTTGGCTTATGAATCCTAATCATAATGGGCCAGCCTTCATCTCTCTGTGTAGCAGCATTTGATTTGAATTTAAATCCTTGTTGGCCTCTTGACACACCTTCCAGCTGACAACTACCCGATAAGTCTTAGTCACTATGATCGTATATAACAGAACTCTTAACGACTAGAATCAATCATGTATCTGTGGCCGTAAACAAAGCCTAGATAACTCGAAATAATAACTGAAGTGAAATTACATTTATTAAGTAGTCAAAACGAACAAAATAAATAAACAATTCAGTAAAATTTATTTTGATCTAGGAAGTTATTAACAAGCTAAGCTCTAGCTTAACTGAAATCACATACCAATATTCTGATAAAATTAACAGAAAACTACGATAGAAAAAACTCAATCCTATACCTAACACAATGCATTGTAGACCTTATCAAAGTATTTTGAGACTAATTTGAAGACATGGTTGCATCAAAAAGTTCTCATTTTATGCATTACTGACTAGTTGATATCCATCTTTGTATGGCCTTTTTTGCTTTCCCTGTTTTCCACTGATACTTTGCAAATTAAACAAATAAGCAAATATTTGAATTTTGGTATTTTAGGCGGTGGACTTGGTCTATTCATGGGCTTGTTTCTTGGGGCTCTGGATAATCCTATAATGCAGGATGAGATGACGGCAAAGCAGCAATTCATATATACAGCAAAACAAATGGGGCGGAGAAGTTATAGCTCTGCAAAGGCATTTGCTGTCATGGGCTTTATTTTCTCAGCTGCTGAGTGTGTTATAGAGAAGGTAAAAGGATGGGGGAAATTCTATTGACCATCTTTTGTTAGCCTGACTTGATTTGATATTTTGATATTTTTTAGGCTCGAGCAAAACATGACACCACAAATACATTTGTTGCTGGTTGTGTTACAGGAGGGGCTATTTCTGCAAAAGGTAATTTTCTGCACTTTGCAAGTAAATGGAACTAAAAGTTGTTTCAAGGTTCTATGTTTGAAGGTTGACATACTCGAGCAAAATGATAAACTTTTTAGAAGAAATCATTTATTTTCATGATATCTTTTATTTGTACCCATGGTTTTCATACTATTCAACAAAACTAATAGTGCTGCTTGAAATTCGTATCCTCATGTTTTTTTTTTAACTATCCTCCATTCTTCAATAACCTTGGAAGCAATAGTTGCATCAATATCAGATATAATTTTTAATTTAGTATTTTTTCATCTACTTTGTAACACTCTACTCCTAATTCCACCCATACCCGATATGCATGACTAAAGTAGGATGTCACATTTCAATTTCATTACTGGTGTCAATAGGAGTGCAGCGGAAAGTAGGCAATCTTAAGATTAAAACATGCTAACTTACTAAACCAAATGATAGAGTTTTCCTTGTACATAGTGTTTTTGACACCAATACATAATTATAACATCTAGTCAAGAGAAAACACAAACATAATATGTTCAAAATTTATACACATAAGATGCTCACAGGTCATCGTCTATATTTATGCTGGCATGGGCTTGCATGTGCTTACTTTCTTATCCAATCACTTGGGTGGGGTACTAATATCCTTAGCTACAAGATAGGGTCTATAATGAATAATCACTCTATAAGTATAAGCTTTTATAGCTTTATTCAAGTGAGTATGTATTATGTTATATATATAACATTTCAAAATCATTGACATAATACATTTAATGATAGACATCTCATCCTATGACTTCTTTAGTAAGCATAGCCCTACAACATAGTATATACATAATAAAAAGGTAAAATTCTATGTCAAAATAATTCAAATATTTATATGCACATATAGGAAACATAACAAATTCATGGACTTCTATACTTTATATCATAACATATATGTGCACTCCCACATACGTGTGTTCCTACATCGCACGTCATAGTATATACATAGACTCCCACACTGCATGTCATAACATATATATACATTGTACGTCGTAACATATCTGTGCACTTCCATATCGTACGTCATAGAAAACACATGTACTCCCACACTGCATGTCATCATATATATGCATACAAGATATTTTTATCGCAATTTATATATTTTTATGCTTACAAAATACATATATTTACATTTAGCTCATGACAATCATATTAGTCGAAACATGCTTTCCAAAATATCTTATGTATACGATAATTTATACGACTATTATTTTTAGTAAATTAAACTTATACTTACCTGATTGAACTAAAAAATGAAGATACCAAGGAAAGATCATGTTCCTTATTGATCGAGTGTGCTAGGAAGCGATACATCTATCAAATTAAGATCATAGGGTCATGAGATGCCTTGATTAAGAACCTTATCTCTTGAATTGTTGATCTATAATAATTTATTACAATAATTCATAAAAAAAGTTCGATAAAATCCCTTATAAAATAAACTATACTTAACCTGAAAATTCATCTAGATTTCACTGCCAAATTTCCAACAATTCACTTTAAAATCAAATGAACTAATTAGTATCAATCAAACTATCATACCATTCTACGAAGAAATTTTATTTCACTATTCTAGCTGACTAAATGATCTTGAATTATCATGAAAATTGTAGGACACTAAAAGACATATAAAACAAAATACACATTAATTTCAGCTTAAAAAAATCATTTGGAGGTTTAACTACCCTCTTAATTTAACTATCAACACCTATTCTATTCTGCTCAAATTGGGTTGGGACTGTCTGAACATATAAATCTCATATCTTGGTAGATAAAGGTGGTATTCACTTAATTCCAAATCTCATAGAACCTTGAGGGAACTTTTAAAATATATCAAAGGACAATACATAATCATATCCTTAAGGGGGTTAATTTAGCTCGAATAGAACTCCTAAAAAAATAGGGGATTTTGAATACCTCGAATTGGGACAATCACAACTCAGTACATCGATATCAAATTAAGGTCAGACCAGAGGCCATAGAACCGTAAGAGAATCATACAAAACATATTAAAAAATAAAATATTAATTCAAAGTCTAGGTTACTCAAAAGCAACTGATAAGATCAACCTATAATCAGTAAAATTGAAGCCCTATGTATGGCAAGGGAAGAATTAGGTTTTTCTTATCTTACTCTTCCTTAGAGTAGGGGTTTCCTAGCTTTTCTGAGAAAAATTGAGAGAATGACCGAAGAAAAAGAGAAATGGTCGTGAGTTATCAAGTTGGGAAAGAGAATGAGACCAAAATAGAGTAGAGATACTTAAGAA